>NC_090309.1:16675049-16978079 GCF_039906515.1 Pseudorca crassidens | reverse complement strand
ACTGAGACTCACAGAGGGAGAGTGACTTGGTAAATGTCACATTGCTAATTGGCAGGCATTACCTTTAGAATTTAAGGTTTGCTTCATTGAGCTTCTTTTTGAGAAGATAGATTTTGTTTTCAGAAATCAAACAAATAATTTGACAGCATAGAAATTTCACTGATGATGAAAAAAAAAGCTTCAGACAAGAGAGCAGGAGAGGCAGAGAAGAATGGTTGGTATGTGTCATGTGCCTGTTAGAAGTTATTGATAAGAACGCTCCTCTCTTCATCAGCAAAGTAGCACAGCATAGTGTTTAGAAGGACAGATGCTGGAGATGCTGAACTTTGAATCCCAGCTCAGCCTCTTACCATCTATGCAACCTTCACTTATGCACATAAACTCTCTGTGTCTCTGATGTTGCCTCTGAAAAATGGGGAAAATGTACTATCTCATAAATTACTGTGCAGATTCAATATGTTAATATATTTTAGAGGAAAGACATGACATATTGTAATCCCCAAGTTGTGTTTATTCTTATTAATTGTGGCAATGGCCTCCAGGAGGACTGTGTCTGTCCTGACCTTTCTGATCCAAAAGAGAGTTAGGAATCATTGATAAGGAAAGCTTGAATGATGAAGAATTAGAGACTAACTTCTCAACATATACATTTGAAGTTTGAGGTGAGAGATAAAATTGTGGAGTATATGTTTCTCTATGTCACTAGAAAATAAATCATGTAGACATGAGTGAGCACAGCAATACAATCTGCAGGTACAGGGAGAAACAATTAAAAAAGCACTTGTAGCACAAATGGAAGAAAGACAATAAGCACAGTGTCCTTGTTTTCCATGGTAAAATTGTGAAACCCTAAAATATCAGATGTTTGTGATTATTGTAAGTATATTAGAGATTATTTAGTCCAGAAGACCATTCTACACTTCTACAATATAAAACTTGATATTTAGGAAAATGATTTTATCAATATCACATCTTAACTCATGGAAGAATTGGAAGAAAATCACTGTTCCTGGCTCTCAGTCTAATGAGTTCAGATAAACACAGTTGACCCTAACCAAACTGACATTGGCAACATTCGTCTATTATACATCTTAATTTCTTTTGTCCACCCCAACCCAACAGTCTGGATTTCAGTTTTACAGAATGAACCAAGCCAGAAGCTGTCGGGGGATGGTAACTAGGCAGCTTCCAGGCACAGAACGCTAGCCAGGAGTCCCAGGGGTTGAGCCTTCCACATGGAGCAGAAAGTTCATCAGGTAAACATGTTCTTCACACAGCCAGTGGGAACCAACCTGAGACTAGCAAATAGAATTCATACTCCAAATTGATATTGTAGAGAACCAAGCAGAAACACTGCATCAGAAGAATTGCCATATTGCATTATGAATAAATAGTGAGAGGGTTACTCCTTCTTAGAACAGTACAACAGTATAAAGTTGTGGGAACAAGAAATGGTACAAGAGTCCAGTAATTAGAACCAGCTGACCGATTGATGTAATGCAGAGCCTCAAAGACACAGCCTCAGGCCCTTTACATTTCTGCTGATTTTAAGGACAGGTTGCTAAACACGGGGCACATCAGAACTTGCAGTGGATGAAGAGTCTTCAGCAATGTCACTTTAAGTGTATAGGGACAGAGTCAGGATAGTCATTAAAGCTGTTCCACACCTTTGGTTGTGTCACTGGAAGAGACCCACACCTGTACAGAGACTAACCTACTTTCTTTATTCTGCACCACAATCCACTAGTCTATGCCCACAGCTGTGCTTTCTTACAGAAAGGAAGGCAGATGGCCATATAAGTCAAACTGCAGAACCAGCCAGAGCCAGCACGGGCCAAGAGGGCAACAGTCAACTGCCCTGAACCAGTTCCAGCCTGACCATGAATGTAGCACCCATGCAGATGAGACCCAAAATGTCCAAAAGTTGCCTTTGTCTTATTACCATGCTATGATCTCCATCCTAAGTGGGGACTTGCATTTAGCTAGGCAAAATTAGTGCTATGTGTAAAGGAGCTCAAAGGACTGTGCATGATCTGGCAGTTTCTAGAAATTGTCTCCCCTTTTCTCGAATTCTGATGGAGTACCCACTTCTTACCCATTAAAAGTTTCTCACCTCTCTCCCCCTAGGAAGAAGGGGTCTTTAGAGCATGAGACCTCCCTTCCCCATTCCTTGATCAACAAATAAAGTTTCTGCTCTGCTTTGCCAAAACTGGTCTCATTCAATTGGCTTGAGTGACAATGGGCAAGAAGAACCCAGTTGGAGTCCACCCAATCCAAGAGGGTCAGCAACAGTTGGATGTCCTATGAGCTTATGATCTTGAGTACAATTTAGTTCAATCGTTCACACAAACTGAATTGCATAAACTTAGAGTTACTTAGAGATACTCTTGGGTAAAGGCAAAAGGGTCAGATAGTTGGATATCCCTTTCCTCATTCTCCTTTGTAATTTTTATATATAGGGTTTTACATAAATTTTATTTGAGGAACAACAATACTGTCAAAATATAATAATAACATTGAAAGACTATTATTGAATATCTTGATTTCCCCATCGTATCAAATTTTTCCTGTTCTGAGTTCCATTCTTTCTGAGTCTTGTTAAAATCTAACAAGGTTTATAAACTTACTTGAACTCCGTTTTTCACCAGTGATAATAGGTTTATTCATTCATTTCTTCATTTATTATCCATGGATACCCTCAGCAAACCCTGAGAAGATATAAAGCACATGAGAGTGACAGTCTTATGTGCAGACAGACATCCAAAGGAACAATATAGCTTTAAACAAAAATATGCAGATATGGATTTCCATGGAGGAGCAAGCTCTGCAGGTAGGGGTTGATGTTAGGGGGCAGTTAGGGACCTCGTGGAGTACATATACTGGGGGAACAAAGATGTTTGTATTAATTGCAAAAGAAGAAGTAACTTAGAGTCTAAGAAAATATGTTCAAAGGTACACTGAAGTAAAACAAAAAATCAGTAAATGGCTTCTTCTGGGTACTACATTATCATTGAAACAATGTTCTTCTCCTGACTCTGAAACTAAGTTTTGTGAATGTGTCTGTAATAGTCTTTGTGGCAGGCTGGCTGGGATGCTACCTTGGGTATGATGCTCACCACCAGCCTAGCTCTTTTGTGTAGGTTATAGCTAGACCTGGACAGTACAACCTCTTGCCTTGCTTGTATAAATGGAGTTTGTCCTGATTTTTCTTTAACATATGAACCACTACTTCATGCAATTGTTAATAAACCTTTTTTTAGAAATACATCAGCCCAAGTGTTCCTTTAACAACAGAACAAGGAAAGTCTTATGATCACAGATATTTTGACAATGGTACCATCACATGCCCAATTCTGCAATGCATTGTTTACATTATTTTCACAGCAATTTTCTTTGGTCCCAGTCTCAGAAAGGACTCATCCAGCAGGCAAATAAGTTCACCTTATCTCTCACAATTGGATATAGTGTGATATTTTAAGTTTTCTAAAAATAACAGGAACATTCTTCAAAAGCTTGACTCAGGAGGGGATGAATCCATTTATAGATACAACACAAAGACTGAGGAAGCTTTGAAATAGAAACTTCTAGAAGAAAGAAAAGAACAAAGCATAGCAGGAGAAAAGGGGATTTTAACAAATAAAGATGCAGAGCTGTTTTGTGCCTCTGGGATGCCATCTTGTGTGTTGCCATCACAAACAAGGCAAGGAATCCAGAATGTGTGTGCCTCTCCTGTACGCTTCTCCTTCCGTTGGGAGTCTACTTAACATTTGTTAGAGAAATCTGGAGATTGTCTTCACTTTCACACCTGCATAGCAACTCCAGTTACTGATGAACCCCATGAGCAAAGGTTTCCCAGCAGGAAGAGCAAGAAAAGTCGCAGTGACAAAGAGCAAGAAGCAGAGATGCACACACCCGTGATCTATGACTCAGTAGCTTTCCGGAAAGATTGTTTCCTGAATGTTGTGTTGCTTTTGTGTTTTGGTTTGTTTTTATTTTTACCTTTTTAAAAAAAATCTCCCCTGTAGTCTGAATCACATTCACAATATTTGTAATGATTTTTGGTTTGTGACTTAGCCTAGCTCAGATAGTTAAAGCTAGTATAGAGTCCTAATGAGACTAATTTCATGGGGTCAGGCCTCTGTTAAATAGGTTCTGTTAATTATACTACTCATCTGGTCCTCGGTCCCTTAAATGCTATTACAAGATCAGGTAGGTGATAAGTCTGGGAGGCAAAAAAATTGAAAATCAGAACAAAAGCATCACAAATACCAGAAAACATACACTAAAATAGCTTCTTCTTTCTTTCTCTCTCTTTTATTTTTTTTAGAAACAAAATGGGTTTAGGAAGGACACTACCTGTGGCAAAAGCAATACAGTGAATATTCTTAGTCCATCCTGGTGCTGAAAAGAGGCAATAAATGTCCAATAATAAGTCTATTCCAACTGCTTCTACTATGTTCTCAACTATCTCATGCTTCTCCTTCAGTGACTGGAAGTCAACCAAAAATTCAACATTGGCCTAATTACCACCAGAGTTTTGATTTTATCCTCAGAAAGTTCAATCAGATCTTAGAAAAAGAAACAAACAAACAAATGTGAAACAACGCTTACTATGAAATACGCAATGTAAATAAGTCACAAAAGTGGATTAGGAAACATAATGTCATACTCCCAACTATCAATACCTCACAATGGAGCAATGCATTCAACACTATGAGAGAAAGTATTTTGAATTTTAAATTCTATATCCAGTTAAATAATCAAATATGAGGGGAAAGAAAGACATGAGTAGATATGTAAATACTAAAAAATAAAGCAAAAAACTTGAAACGTTTTTTAGGAAAGTAGGAAGCTTAGCATGTCGTCCTTCAAAATCAAGGAAAAAAAACAAAAACAAAGAACTCGTGCTATCTACAAAGCAGGCAACTAAAAGTAGAAGTGAAGGGTGCCATGTGTGCACAGCTCTGTTAGCAGCCTAGAGAACAATCAGTCCAAAATGGTGCCAGAGAACTCAGGCTCCATCACCAAAGGACAATAACAAAACAGAGATGATCAACTTATTACCAACCAGGGTCCTTGGCTTCCGTAATCAATAGAAATTGGTAAAAGGCCAGATGAGAAATTCAGGCAAGGCTTTACAGGGGCCCTTGCTGCAGTGGGGAGGGGCAGGGTGTGCAAAAACAAGTAACAGGTTCCCTTGCTTGCTCGCTGAGGGGGGGTGAGCTGGTTCCTTAAGTGGGGTGAGGGAAGGAGTGGGTCCAGGAGTCAGGCCGGAGGGGTGGATTAGGTGGCCTAACCACCCCCTTGGTGGTGCTGTGTGGGGTTTTGGACTTTTTGTAACCTGTTGTTCATAATTTGCCCCAACTGTGCATGCATGCAGTTATTTTTAGTCCCTCATAGTTTCTTTGTATTTTATTGCTCCAGGAGATGTTTGTCCAGCTGCAAGCACTGCAGCAAAGGGTCCCAGGTCCCAGGTCCCAGGTCCCAGTCTGTCTCAAACTCTCTGAGTTTGCATTTAGGAACAGTTGATTTAGACTTTTATCAAAGAGCTTGTGCAGGCAGTAGTGATAAACATATAGAAATACCATAAAGAAAATAAATGGTAATTATTAATTACATGTGAAAAATTCTCAGGAAAGAAATATAATCATAGCTTATGACAGACTCAGCAGTGCACAATAATTTGCCCTCATGGTAATATAAAGAGAATATTCATTTAAGGAAATATGTAAAACATTCAAGGATGGAAAAAAGGCATACAGTTACATGAATGCAGTGTGTGTGTGTGTTTTGTGTGTTATTTGGAGGAGAAACTGAATTTGGGCTTAGAGTGGGCTTTGGGAAGAAACTGCTTTTCTTCATTTTAAGCCTTATTCTAAGATTTAACTTTAGAATTTCTACATGTTCTACTTTGATTAAAGCATAAATTAAGATGTTAGGCATTTCTTCAGGGGCTGTTGACTCACTCAGATTGGGGTGTTGTAAAATTGAGGTTTGGGGGGCGTATATGTTGTCTCACATGTTGCATAATGTTGGCAAAGACACCTGAGAAAAGTGTGGAAATATGCAGGGATGGAAAGAAAAAAAAAAGGAAAGAAAATGCTGATGGCTACTTCTCTCTTTACAATCAGCCTCTGTGCCATTCTATCGTGCATGCTGTAAATTGCTCAGCACTGATTCCAAAGTGTGTATGCAGTCCAACTAGATCATTTTTATCCTCTCTGTTTTTTCTTTACTGCTTCCCAGTGGTTTCCCATATTAAAAATTACTCTTGGAAAATTCTCCATCTTCTTCTTTTAAAAACTCTAAGGCAGGTACTGCTGTATTATTCAATAACTTGTTTGTTTCTTTTCTATATAACTTCCTTTTACTTTATTATGAGTATGTTGGCTGTTTTTTAAAGACACATTCCAAAAACTTTAACAGAGTTTTGTGGCTTGGGATTTTAACTGAGTTTGCTTTTATTTCATAGCAAACAGTTTTCCTCTTGGGAAATAAACTGTGCTAGCAAAATTAAGATTATCCTGTTTTCAAGCTATTTCTGCCTTACAGTTTGGCTTTTCAAATTGCATTTATTTTTTCTCTGAGAAATGATAATGTCAAAAATGTGGTCAGGCTTCTTTCTGAAAATTAAAGACCCAGGCAGACTAATTTTTGATTTAGCAATCATTACTGTAGACTGATTCCAGAACTTCTTTTTAGGTTTCCAGTTTCACTGGCTCACTAGGTTTATTACTGTTGAATATTTCACTACAGTAACAATTCATCCGATTTGCTAAAGAAGTATGTGACCCTCACTGTTTTTAACTCAATCTGAGACTCAGACATTTGTGAGGATTCAATATATTAAGGAATTAATATCTGGTGCAAAACCTATGGTGAGAAAATATGATGAACAACCCCATTTGTAAATGAGGTTGTATAGGACATATTCAGCCTATTTAAAAGAGCAAAACTATGTACTGGCTTTAACATATTAGTTATCTCTATAGAGATAAGTTCTGCTACTAATGTGGCTAATAGATTAAAAGGACTTGCTCCTTGAAAACAGCTCCTAAGCTAAATGTTCTGGTTACTGTGTGATTTGGAAAGTAAAGTTTTCTTTCATCTTAACAGACTTTCCTTTCAGCTGGAAGTGATGTCTCATTTTATCCATCAATTTCTTCATGTATTTAGCCAACACAAATTTATTTGGTGTTGAGGTTGCCAGGATGAATGAGACATGCTCTGTTCTCAGTTTTTTATAGATCATTAGAAAGGGATGTTTAAAGGATTGGAGCAAAATGTTTCTAATAAGTGCAATTATTTTAATTAAGATATGATGTGACTCAAAGGGGGCAATGCTAAGACTTTTTCCTAAAGGTATAGATAATGTAGTGTGTTCCAGATGGAGAGAATAGTGTCTACAAAGCTCAAGGGAACACATTTCTTATGTGGAAAATAAGTAATTTTTATCTCTGTACAATGAGTGAAGAGGCTAGAGATATAGCTGTATGCCATATCAAAAAAGGCCTTATAATAAATATTAAGACCTGAAAGTGTAGATAAAACAAATGGCAATAGAGATCAATTAAAGGTCTCAAATAGATAAGTAATATGAATAGAATTTAAATCAGGCAGCTGTGTAAGAGTGGCTACAAACCTAGGGTCAGGGAATTGAGAGACAAAAATAAATCACACAAGAGAAAACGTAGACTTAGGGTAACAGAAATTTGTTAAACAATTATGTTAAGATAGTATAATGTAAAAAGACTTGTTGACCTGGAATGTAGGTGTATGTTTTTATGTATTTGTGTATTTGTGTGAAAGTGTATACTGTGAGGGAAGAGGTGATGAAATGGTGAAGTAAAAAGTCATTGATTATTACTATAAATTGTAGATCATCTTATGTGTCTCTGTCTTTCTTCTCAAATAAATAACAAGTTCCTTAAAGTCAGTGATTCTCATGCATTTTAAAAAATCCTGGTGAAGTATAAGTAATAAAATTTGTGTTTAAATACTTTTAAGTCCATTTCCAAAAAATTTTTGTCATCCTAAACAAAAACTCTATAACCATTAAGCAGTAATTCCCTATTTCCCCCTCCCTTTATTCCCTGGTAATTTATAATCTACTTTCTGTCTCTATAAACTTGCTTTTCTAGATATTTCATGTAAGTGGAATCATATGAAGCAATTTCTTTTGGATCTGGCTGGTTTCACTTAGCATAAAGTTTTCAAGGCTCATCAATGTTCTAGCATGTATAGAACATTTTTTGGCTGGATAATATGACATTGTATTTATCCATTCAACTGTTTCTTGAATAATATGTCATTGTATTTATTCATTCAACTGGTAATGGACACTTGGGTTGTTTGCACCTTCTTACTAATGTGAATAAAGCTACAATGGACATTGGCATACAAGCATCAGTTTTAGTCCTTCCTTTCAAATCTTTTCAGTATGTACCTAAGAGTAGAATTGCTACTCTTAGGTAATTCTATCTTTAAATTTTTAAGAGAAACCAAACTTTTTTCCACAAAGCCTGCACCATTTTACATGCCAACCAGCAATGTACAAGGGTTCCAATTTGTCCACACCCTCCTAGTAAGTGTGAAGTGCTATTTCATATATTTTTATGCTGTATAAGTGTGTCTTATACTACCTGACATTCAGGAGATTGTATATTTATATGTATATACATTTGTGTATATGTGTATACATATATAACATGTATAAAATGATAGATACATAATTATATATATACATGTGTATATACGATAAATAAATTGTGGATATTCATAGAAAGAAATGCTATACAACAATAAGAATGAATTATTGCTACTACATCAAGAAAATAGATAAAACTGCCATGATAATGATGAGAGAAAGATGCTACATACAAAAACTACCTAAAAATGTAATACTATGTACACTTTTAAAACAGGCAAAAACTAACTAACTAATTAAAAAAATAAGATTAAAAAACATGAAAATGGGACTTCCCTGGTGGTACATTTGTTAAGAATCTGCCTACCAGTGCAGGGGACACGGGTTCAAGCCCTGGTCCGGGAAGATCCCACATGCCACAGAGCAACTAAGCCCGTGCGCCACAACTACTGAGCCTGTGCTCTAGAGCCCGTGAATCACAACTACTGAAGCCCATGTGACACAACTACTGAAGCTCACGCACCTACAGCCCGTGCTCTGCAACAAGAGAAGCCACTGCAATGAGAAGCCTGCGCACCTCAATGAAGGTAGCCCCCACTCACCGCAGCTAAAGAAAGCCTGCATGCAGCAACGGAGACCCAACGCAGCCAAAATAAATAAATAAATAAATATCAAAAACAGGCAAAAATATATCATGTTAAAAGTAAGGATAATTTTTATTTTTAGGCTTACATGGCTAGTTCCTGGAAAATAACATGAGGAGGGTTTTTGGAGTGCTAGTCACATTCTGCCTCTTTAGCTAAGTCCTGCTCCATTTCATGAATATTCAGTCAGCTGTATGTTTATAATTTTTGTACTTTTTCTTATAGAATATTTGTAATAAGCAAAAGAAATAAAGAGAGAAAGCAGCTGCAATAGTTTTCTATTTGGCAAAAAACAATTTTCATGGATTAAAAAAAAATTGAACTATATGAGTTGAAATCTTGACCAGCCTATTTCCAGACCTTGGGCATGGAATACTATATGTCAAATATCAGTGCCTCAGTTACTGTAACTGTAAGATTAGGGAATGTATATTTCCATGAAGGATGTTTTAATGATGAAAAGATAGAGTATATGTATTACTTCTGCCATTAATACACAAATAATAAATGCTGCTTCCCTTTCTCTCCATCCACCACATTTGAGATACTGCAAAGCTGAGGTTGTTATTGTGTTTCACAAAGATGATAAAATTATATTATCTTGCAACCATTTAAGAACAGTAAATTTAAATGATTAGTCTTTCTTTCCATGAATACTAAGCATGGAAATAAATATCCATTTTTAGAAGATTTACTAACTAAATAACTAAAACGTGTAAGTAAATATTCTTTTTTTTTTTTTTTTTGCGGTACCCGGGCCTCTCACTGTTGTGGCCTCTCCCGTTGTGGAGCACAGGCTCCGGACGCACAGGCTCAGCGGCCATGGCTCACGGGCCCAACCGCCCTGCAGCATGTGGGATCCTCCCAGACCGGGGCACGAACCCATGTCACCTGTATCAGCAGGCGGACTCTCAACCACTGCACCACCAGGGAAGCCCTCATTTTTAATTAAATTTTTTTTAACTCATTCCATGAGTTATTGTAAACTATAACTTAGGAATAGAAAAGAAATATATTATGAATTGAATTAACGTATATGGATAATATATATTAAAAATACATCAAAGAGAAATTATAAATTGAGTTTCAAATGAAAGGTACTAATCAATCCAATACTATTTACTCCACAACTGTTATTGTGCAAAAAATATTTGGTATATTACATAAAATGTAAGTTTAAAAAGTTCTAGAAAAAGTATGTAGATAGTAACCAAAACATGACCAGTCTATTAAGGTGACCATGCTTAATATTGCCGCAGGGAACAGTATAATGCGCTTATTAGAGTAGAATTGAATTTAACTGAGTTATTGTAGATAATTAAAATTATGAAAGCATGTTCAATGTTCTAATTTTTGATATCACACATTATCTCATTTAACTCCAGTAACATGATAGTGTTCCTACTTTTAGATACAAAAAAATGAGACTTGGAGAGTTTAACTAAATTTCCAAATTTCCCACAATCAATAAGCCAGACTTCAAGCCAAGGTCTTCTGATCCCTGACCAGTTTCTGATCAGCAAGAGTTCCAACATTTTTCCATTTTGGAACACAAAAGAAATGTTTAGCTCATTAAATATGCAATTTTTGAATCATACTCAACCAACCTCTGGGGATTCTGAATAATTAGTTCTGATTTCTGTCCCAGAGATCTACATTTTCAACAGTTGTTGATTCTGTAATGGTTACTCTGTGGATCACATTTTGAGAAACACTTGTTCTGGTCTTCATGCTATTTTACCTCAATTCCTTGCTGTCCTCTGTTCAGTACTGCAGACACTGGCAGGAGATTACAGAGTGAGAGGGGAGAAAATTCAGAGCAAATTCCCCTTATTTCACCCCAGGCTGGGTATCTAACAGTCCTGGTGTATGTTGGGGGTACAGTCTCCTCCACAGCTCCAGTTCCCACCAGAAAGCTCCACCTTGGTTGCATCTTCCACCAGTTGACCCTTGGTCCCTGGTCCCCAGGAATATCACATCCTCTTTGTCCCTATATTCCTAGAAGTGAAAGTATTTTCCTGCTTTTGCTAATGTTTGGGTTGCCACACCCTCCTTTTTTTGGCTTCTTAGTTATTCCCTCAGGTTTTTAAACAACTTTCTGTGTTAAATTTCATCTGTTTTAAATATTACAAGTAAGTTTCTCTTTTCCAGTTTGGAGTCTGAGTGATACAACTGCCATAGCTTTTTGCCTAAATGAAGTTAATTCATGATTTCAAATGTCATGTAAGGTAATTAATATTCCACACTGTTCCAAATCCAGGCCACACCTATTGACTGCCAACTGGAGCACAGGAATCTAATTGGTCACTTGAGGCCAAGTGTAAGAGTACGAGGGTTAAACAGAAGTGTTCCTATGAGATGTCCTAGTGAATTAGCAAGTAGAGATTTCATTTATGTATCTATTTATTAAAGCACAAAAGATAGCACAAAGATGAATAAAAGGCCAAAAATATGATGAAAGTACTGCATGATTTTTCTTGCTCACTAAGGTTGCTATACAACATCAAGCTAATGAAATAAGATTCAAAGACTTGAGGAACTGGACTCATTCTATCTTATAGGAGTCCACTATCATTTTTGCCTTGAGGCTCCAATAGGGGGAGAGAACTCCAATGCCTTTCTTTATTTCTATTTCTTTCTGCAGAGAAAAGATACTAGACTAGTGTGTAAAGTTCTGGGTTCTTCTCCCAACTTTGTTGCCAATTCAGTGAATGACTGTAGGCCTCACTGTGCTCATATTTAAAATGAGGAAATTCTGAGATATCTTCCTAATATGCTATGATTCTTGCTTTTGTTTTCTCCTTGAGCAACAAGAAATCTTTGATAAAAGATAAATCAATATTTGTGAAATACATGACTGCTTATAATGCCAACAGAAACAAATGAATGAGCTAAATATCTAGCAACAAATATGCTTTTTACATTCAGAGGCTTCTTTCTGTATAGCAATCAGCTCATTCTCTACAACATCAGCCAGGCAACCTGAGTTGGACAGACTTATGATGCAAACTTGTTTAACTTATTAAGATAATTATATTACATTTGCACCCAGGCTGTTTTATTCTGTAGTTAAAAAGACTGAGCTTTATACATTTCATCTTTGTAATATATTCTTAGGAAGTATATTCAAAGCAAAGCTTTGAGGATTTAAAAATTTCCTTCAAAAAACATTTACTAGTCATGATACACAAAATATACCTAAATGTAGAATAGTGAGTTTTCTCATTTATCATTTTCATGTGCATATCAATTTAAAAATCCTTTAAAATGAATTCTCAAAATTAACCGTGATGAAAGAATGGAAGAACAAATAAAATATTCTTCTATTTTGGGTGAAACCTCATGTATACTGCCACCTATCCCTATAATTAATCTAACATTTTGCCAATTTATCTATCTGGAATTCTCAGAGTGTCTGACTCATCCAACATCTCCATTTTCCTTATTCAATTATCAATCTCCTTTAGCTTCTCTAGAGCTTCCCTTCTAAGATTAACTCCATCACCCACTTTTGTTCTTCTACCTAACTTATCATTATTATTTTACATTTGTCATCTTCCTTTACATGTTCTTTAAATCTTTATTCATTATTTTCATTTTCTTAGCATCATAAAGGGAGACCACACTACAAAACCCTACTTTTCCATGTGCTACTTCTCTCATTACTCTTCAGAGCTGCATCTCTAGGTAGTGAAACTATATATATACCACCTAGAGTGAACAATTATTAACATTTTGCTATATTTGCTTTAGGTGTCATGTGTGTTTCACTTCTCATAGGCCATCAGTTACTACCTAATTACTAAATCCCAAAACCTATACTCACTGTTCATTAAACCTTTGTGTATGTTGTGTGTGTGTGTGTGTGTGTGTGTGTGTGTGTGTGTGGTCATTTTTGAGTGAATATTACACCTTGTAACTTTCTCCCCCTCATCTCCAATTCTACTTCCCTTCTTTGATACTGACACCCAGGAGAAGCTCCAATATTCTACTCAATTCAGCTCTAAACTCTTCTTAAACGTGGCTCAAGATGAGGGTAGGACAATTTATTGTATTAAAAGTACATTCTGGGCTTACCTGGTGGTGCAGTGGTTGACAGTCCGCCTGCCGATGCAGGGGACACGAGTTCGTGCCCGGGTCCGGTAGGATCCCACATGCTGCGGAGCAGCTGGGCCTGTGAGCCGTGACCGCTGAGCCTGTGCGTCCGGAGCCTGTGCTCTGCAATGGGAGAGGCCACAACAGTGAGAGGTCCGTGCACCGCAAAAAAAAAAAAAAAAAAAAAAAAAAAAAAGTACACTTTTTTGGGATTTTGAAGATCTGCTGTAGACCTTAGGGAAAAACCTTTTGTGCTCCATTATTTTCCTTGGTTTGAATTTTTTGTATTCCCCTTTCTTCATCATTGGAATAAGAAAATCTGGAGAGCCTAAGTTAAGGTACAGGCCTAATCAAACATACCAAGAAGGAGATCTGACATGATTCTACAATTCTAAACCTTACTTTTACCTGGAGAAAAGAGAAGAAAACCCTGTACTTCCATATGATTCAGCAGAGTTACTTGGAGACTAGATTATGTCATGGGAAAAATGCATTATGACAAATTTTTTAAAGAGATTTTGTTTTGAGCATTCTTTCAGCATCTCTCTCTTATAAATGTATTACAGATATAATCAGTTTCTCAGTGTCAAGCTCTCTGCTATCAGTCAAATGTATTTTGACTAACTTGCTACCACTTTTTTATTCTGGTCAGTTCACTTTTGCTAGTGCTTTTTTCCCTGTTCAATTCTTAAGAGTAGCATCATCAAAAGTAACAAGAGTAGCCTCAAAATTCTAAACTTAATCCATTTTTGTTCTTAGCTCCATACTCACGAAGTGACCTTAATTATTTCCGGTTCTCCAACTACTACTCTGGGTTATTAAGTATAAAACCTGTAATTCTAATCTGATAATATGCCCATGACATAAACTCATTTCTTAATGCCTACTGGACATTTCTATCTGCAAATCCAGTAACACAACAGAATTTCTGCAATAGAATTTAATTTATTTCTTACAGCTCATGTTCTACTTTTGACTCAATTCTTGTATTTCTTTATATCTCTTAATGATACTACAGTCCAAAAAATTCCTTAAAGTTAAAAACAACAAAAAATAACAGCAAAAAACTTGGCAAACACCAGTATGTCTTTCAACCTTATATAAACAGTCACATATTTGGTCATTTGTAATTTAGATGTATTTTTAAATCTGATTTTCCTTTCTATCCATGCTGTCACTTATTCATCCAGGGATCCTCATTATCTTGTGCTTGAACTTCTTAACTGCTCTTCATGCCGATGAGTTTATGCCCAGTCCAATCCATCTGCTAAACTGCTGCCATTATTTTCGGAATCAAAGGCAGAGCACTTCACTCTTCTGCTTAAAAAGAAAATACATATATACATACATAGATACTTCTCTTTGACTTTCCACTTCCCAAAGTCATGGAATAAAACCTTTATTCCTATTCCTGTGTACATGTAAATTCTCATTTCTCACTATTAATATAGCACTGAATTTCTCTTCATTACATTGAATAAATCAGACCAATTTTTAGCTCAATAACTTTGTCTTTTCAATGACTAATGTCATTCCTCTCATATGTATAGCAAGTTCATAATCATTTTTCAAGATTTAAAAAGAAGTGTATCTTCAAATAATTCTTTAGCCACTGAAAAGTGAGTTAGTACCTCACATATCACATTCAACTGATTTTATGTTAATAACACATCATATTTATTTAAAGATATTTATCTGGAAATTCGGGTGTACAGACACCGTCTCTTCTTCAACCCATCTACCAATCTTTGCATTTATTCAACTGTACGGAAAGTCTATTACATAATCAATACTTGAAAAAAATATACAGAGGTAGAGAAATACCTATTCTATAAGCAAAAGGAATTATCTCCAATTGCAGAAGAGACCCACATTTTAAAAGAGTGTATATGCACAACATAAAAGCATACATATGGTATCAAGATAGCTCAGAGGAAAGAGCAATTATCTCTGTTTTGGGATATGACCAGGGAAGGATTCCTGTCAGTAGTGATATCTGATATGAAATTTAAAGAATGAATTGTCATGGACCAGATGTATAGGGCATCAGATAAGCAGGACATTTTTCAGGCATAGATGATGACACATACAAAAGCAATATCTGCGTTTAAATTAATTGTAATTTACCATTCAATCATTCAACCAACATTTTTGATAACTTATTGTATGTAAGAAACATGTGATATTAAGAATTCAACATGCTCTTGCATTCAGAGATCACAGATTAATTATTTTTACTCAGTACACAAATGATAGTACAATTCAGTAATGCCCAGACAGTAGGGAACAGCTCTGTCCCCCACTAGTGCTCGTCATGATTTCACAATAAGACAGCAAACACATTGCAAGCAATTCAGTATATGATTGTTTCCCACATTAGCTAACCTAAAATTATCAGAGAAAGCTCTGAAACACTCAAAATGCACTAAACTACCAAAGCTAGAAAGCAGCGTTCTACTAGTTGAACTCCCCAAACGGTTTATTTTCCCCCAGAAGCATAAAGATGAATGGGCTTTCTGATTTTTATCCCAGCACCTGTTCATTCTATTCACCAAGCTGCTTAATCATGTGCTCCTGCCAAAAGAACGACAGGCCATATTTCCTAATATGTTTTAATGGTTAAAATTATAAAATATTAGGTGTGATTTATTTGACATAGCAACTACAATTTGGGACATTCCCAAATATTTCTCTGGGTTATTTTAGGTAAAAATTGTCCTCTGAAAAATGGACATATTTTGTATTTATCCAGTCAAATCTTGTTAGGATGTATTAAAATCTAGAGAGGAGAAACTGTGGATAAAAAAAGAAGTTTTTCTTTTTACCATATGCATGTAGCTGCTGTGTTTAACAACACATTTCTTTTTTATTTTCATTGACTATTAAATTGGTTTACCATCTCTGGATAAGCACCTACTGACACCAAACTATTTTTTTAAATGCTTGAGGCAATCAGTTTTGCCTGGCAGGAACACATAGAGCACATGTTTAGTTTTATGCATTTCACTGTCTGGTTGAGCTTCCATTGTATGTGGAGTTTCTCTCGAAGTACTGAGAGCATCTATTTAAGAGCTGACATGACTTAACAGAGAGAACAGAAGAAGTAACAGGCAAGATTCTGACCGTGGCATGCGAGTACCTTCTCTCTCTGAGAAAAGCATTCCAGTTGGATTTAAAGAGTGGGAAATAAACACGCCAATAAGTAAAAGGCATTCAGCCAGTCTGGTGAGCTCAGATGATTTATCTCCACTCTAATTGTCCCAACGTAGTTGAGCCAAACTTTTATCAGAATGCGTGAACACAGTGAATAAAATATCCCCTTGCTTTGTCAGAGGACTTAAAATTCAGCAGTAAACCCACTGTATTGAGCACGTAAAAAATAATAATTTTTTAAAACCCTCATTCTTTTGTATCATCTTTCTTCCTATATTACAAACTGTGTTCACTGTACCTTCCAGCTGACCTTCCTATAAATTAATCATTCTTTGTCTAACTGCTTGACCTCATTAAAATCCTGAAAGTTCTAGTCTCACTAAATTTTGATAATGCCACACAGACTGAGCTGGAGGTTAGAGGTGGTTTTGATTGTTCTTTTATGAGGGGCTGTTAAGAGTAAGTGTCTTAGACTTACCACATCACTGCAAGTTTTAAGTATACTTAGCAGCTTCAGGTTCACTTACACACACATACACACACAAACACACACATATGAGGTTGACTATTGTTGTTTTTGAGTTACTTTGTCTTTCCAGGTGAGAAAATGATAACAAACTAGAACATAACAAACTCTGCATATTGAGTTTCCCAAACTTAATGATACTATTTAACTAATATAAAACACATCATATTAGCTTATTTTATAAATGGTATTGATTCCTAGGAGGTTAGTATGAATGCTGTCTTCTCCTCATTCTCAAGGCTTAAGGCAATAGAGAATTAGTGCTGTGTTTTGTCCTCTCAGGTGATGAAGGGAAAGCTGGCATTGCATTTACCTTTTTTTCCAAGAATATGATTTGTCCTGTTATTTCAAACAGGGCAATCAACTAATTCTCAGTGGTTTCCCAGTATGAATGAAACAATGGGTTTCTGGACAACCTCTGTAGAGAAGTGGCTAAAGACTTCATTAGAGATTTTGGTCACTTTGCTACCTAAATAGACCAATTTATTTTTGTTTTCTTTATAATTTCCCAGTTAAAATAATCTTGACACAGAAATTAGTTGCTTATCCATAGGTAATCTAGAAAATTTTGTGGAAAACAAGTTTCTTCTGAAATCTGAGTCTGAGTGCCTGTATTCTGTCTGCTAACCACATACCATGTGTTCTTCCTCTTGTTCACTCTCTCATATACAGGAGCAGGAATGGAAGAAAGATTTGGGGAGGGAGGGATGACAGATCTTTTTCCAGGTCCCTAAAAACACATTATATCTCACACCTAAAAACTGAATTGGCATTCATACCTTAGCCTTAAGACGTAGTGCTAAGTTCACCAAAACATGAGCTCCTTCCTGCTCAACAAAGCCTGTTTATGAAGAACTGACAAATGCTGGAACACCTTAGTGGAGAATTGTATATTCTCAATCTGTCCCAAATTGATTAGGGTTATGCCCTTGGACACATTCTTTCATGTTTCTGAGGCTCATTTTCTACATCAGGAAAATCCAGACATTGCTTTAGCTCCCTTCTACCTTCAAACTTCTATGGTTATATAATTATATGAACAAATTTTTAGATGGAGTTTTTATTGATATATTATGCTTTTATTATCATATATTAATTCATTGATAAGAGGATGTGATAAATTATGTTATTCATTAACCAACAACAACAACAAAAAAATGAAGGGTCTTTCCCTTCCTCCCCTCCAAGAATGCTTGCATCCTCTGCCATAGAGGACTGGCCACATGACTTTCTTTAGCCAATAAAATGTGAGCAACGATGACATTATGCTCTCCATGTGGAAACTTTGTAAGCTTTACATGTTAGCATGTAGTTTGCCACGTCCCATTTTCCACTGCCAAGGAAACAGTCACATTCAGATTGAGCTTGTTCTGTCAGCCTGGGGCTAGAATGAAGGCGACATGGAGCAAAGCCATATCTGACCTGCAGTGGGCATGTGATGAAAGCAAAAAATTAGACTGTAATTGTAAGCCACAGGGACTTTTGTGTCCCTTGTTTCCATAGCATAATGTAATTTAAACAGACTAATCTATAAAGGGGTATTTCTAAACACTCTGTCCTGCTGCATTTTCTACTTGACTAAGAATACCTAGACATATCACTATTTCAATAAATGTATCACTTATATATCAGGGTTAATCATTATCTTTATTATATTTAGAAATATCTCTGGTACCTGTTAAAGATATTTTTTTTTATTTTGTCCATCCTCTCCTATCCATGCTCTTTGGCCTGACCCACTCCCTTCTGCCCCGTGACCACTTGTTGGATTTGGACAATGGGTGACAGCAGCAGAAGGCAGCAGTGGTCAGGCAGTTGTCCCCTTCCCAGCCTTCCTCCTCACCATTCTGACAGAGGCTGCATTTCACAGGACAGATCCTCTCAGATGGACATCCCTCTTCTAAGGCGATGAGCTCTCTTCAGGCTCCAGCAACCCAGTTCATTCTCTGTTCCTTCTTAGGATGGTAAATTACTTCCTCTTGTTGTTGCCAGTCCCTGAAGACATGACTACATTATGTCTATTCCCTTAACCCTGCTCATAACTTTTGAATAGCTTCTTTATTAATTCTATTCAGTTTGACCTTCAAGCATGGAATCAGTTTCCTATGGGGCTCTCAATGCTACAGTGTCCTATATATACTCTATTCTAATAGTTCCTCCAAATAAAACATATGTTATGTTTGTCTTATTTTAGAATGAAATTTATTTGAATTATTATAATTTTATTAATCACAAATCTTTGAATGGTACATTTGAAAAAAATCCATATTTAAACTCCTTAATCAATCCATTCAAATATACAGTACCAGTATGTTTCTCCTTTTAGTCAAATATACATATTGTCTCCCCCCAAAAAATTCTGCCTATTTTTCACTGGGATTATATTTTAGATATTTTTATGTATCTTTATATGTCTTTGCCATTGGGAGTGAGATTTCATTAAATTTTATCTTCTAACTTGTAATTTCTGGCATAGAGGCACACTACTCTATGTAACTCTATTGTAGCCAGTCACTTCCGAACACTTTACTAAACCATTTTATATAAAATAATTATAACTTTTTTCTACTCTTGTTTTCTGCATTATACATATATAGGCTGGAACTTCCACAACGATGTTTAATGTAGATGCTTCACAATGATTGAAAGAAAAGCTAATCTTACCATCCTAGTGCTTTCCTAGAAGCTGGAGCTACTGTTTTCTTACAATATCAAGGTCCCTCTGCACTCTTTTCATTGCATCCCATGAGAGGAATAACTTGGCAATTGAGTGAAACAGTAAGATCTTCATATGCATTGGGCTGTGTTTCCCAGAAGACAGAGTCACTGCATTGAGAAGAGATTGTGGGACCTGCCCTGTTAGAACATGGTTTCTAAAGCATGGGTCTCTGTGCAGCTGGCTGGTGAGTGTATTTGACTGCATTATGACCTGGATTTCCCCATTCGTAAGTGCCAAAATGTTGATTCCAGATGAGACAATAAGATATCCTTACCGGGGCTTTGGGCTGGGGACGTATTCTCCAATCTAGTATAAACGTGGTATCTTACCCTTTGAGAGTCTTCAGAGACCTGATACCCAATCCACATTTTATTCATTGTATCCATTTTCTTTGTAAACACCAATCCAACCAGAGAGAAGTAGTACCTAATTGTTCCAACACACAGCTGCGTTGTTATTTGCCTGCTTTTAATAGAAGGGACTTGGACATGTCACTGTTCAACACAAAAATGACTAACATAGCCTGGATTCAAAGCCCTTCCATAAATTTCACATAGCAAACCTCACATACACATATCTCTCTACTCTGCCTCGCCAAATGCGTGACCTGTCCAAATCAGAAGCCTCATAATTTTGTACATCTACATTATCTCTTTTTCACCTGCCAGTCCATCTGCCTGGCATGACATCCCTGACAAGTTGAACTATTTGTTTTCAAAATTCTGTTTGGAAATTTTTCTTAATTATTCTTGTAGAGTAACATCCTGGGTCATATTGAAATTCCAATGAAATTTCTTTGAATTAATACCACAGTTGCAATAGTAATTACAAGAAATAAACAATTATTATATCTAAAATATATGAAATGCTTAACATTACCCAAATACTGAGCTAAGCAATTATATGTGTATATATGCACACACAAATATACACATATAAACATATACATATATATTCATATACAAACATACATACACAGACATGTGCTATATAATCATATTTGATATTCACAATACACATGTGAGGTAGATTTTTTTATTTCTATTTTGAAAAATAGAAACGTAGATTTATAAATTAATATTAATCAATTTAATTTTATGTTTTGACCAACAGAAATGCCCTGTAAGAGGTTTTTCTTTTTTTTAATCCTAAAAAATTAGGTTTTACTTTATATGCAACTGGGGAAGTTTGAAAGCATTTTTTACTGAACCCCACTCAACCTGGTAAATATTTGTCAGAAAGACAAATATTTGAGGCATTTGAAATGATTGGTGATATGTATTGGACTTGAAGGATATTAATAAAGTTGAGAATATCCCTGGGAATAGAAGGGACAGGCGTAACAAAATGTAATCTCTTTGTTGATGTAAAATGCATAATGATTTTTTCTCCTGTTTTGTGAAAGGCATTCAGAGAGGCAGACAGAGTGAAATTTGTTGATTGACCTGAAGGGAGAAATGGACAGAGGGAGCACTGACCACTGTCTCCAAGACTACACGAGCAAACATGCCCAGGCAGATCCATTTGAAAAAGTGCTCCAAGGTAAGATGAGCAGTTACGTAAAAGTTATCAAAAACAAAGTACTCATTGATGGAGGCATTTTTTTCTCTGGAATTCTCTGTTCTGGAGTTACTTTTTTGACAGAGAAGATGGTCCTGGTCTTCTCAAACATTTAGCATGCTTTCCATAGGACTATATGTAAATGCAGTTTTGAATGAATTAATCAGCCATGTGCACAGGGAAGTTTAGGATAATCCTGCCTGGAGGGTCTTTGTGCAGCTGCCTGGGCAGATTCCCAGGTTGCTGTTGTGTGAAGCAGTTTTTATTATTCAGCAGCGCATAACTTTGCTACTCCTGAAACTCTAAAGGTTCTGGTCAAATGAGAGATGGTTTATTGAGATGATACTTTGACTTCCACTCTTATCTTTTTCCACAGACATTTGACTCAAATATTCTCTAAAATCTACCATCATGGCATTTTTTTCATTTTTTTTGAATATTGCAAAATAGAAAAACATGAAATAGTCTATCACCTTAAATTCTTAAGAGAAATTCAAAATAAATTTTTATGAAAGACAGAAATACTTCCCTCCTGATACAGCACAGTAATCATAATAAAAAGGATTCCAGCTGGGCATGCTAAAATGTTGAAGTGAGGAGTCAAATTATTTGTTCTGCATTTATGAAGTGAAGGGATATATCAGCTCCTTACAGTTTGGTTGGATGGGCAATGTCATGTTTAGGTAGTTTGACATGGTGATAATTACCCTGGTTGCATGACTTTCTCCAGTGGGATGAAGACAAAAATGACCTTGATGGCCCCCTCAGTTTGACTAAACTTTAGTCAAGTTTCTTCCTAAACATAGGTCTTTCCTTTCCTTAGAGCATTTACTTAAGAATATGTTTACTTTAGAATATGTTTAATTGCAAATGAGGTTCCCTGCTCCTTAGAGGTGTAACTATTCTTAAAATCCTCTTGCCAGTTTGGCAAATAATCCGGATGGAGTAAGAGTCCTGAGTAAATGTTGAATACTTTTCTTTCCTTTTTTCTTTTTTAAATTGAGGTATAATTGACATATAGCATTATATTGGAAATCAGGTAATGACATGATTCAATATTTGTATATATTGCAAAATGATCACCACAATAATTCTAGTTAACATCTGTTATTATACATAGTTACACAATTTTTTGTGTGATGAGAACATTTAAGATCTTCTCTCTTGATAACCTTCAGATATGCAATGCAGTATTATTAGTCACTGTTCTGTACATTGCGTCTCCATGACTTGTTTAGTTTATAATTGGAAGTTTGTACATTTGACCTCCTTTACCCATTTCATCTTTCCCCCCAACCCCCACCCCTGGCAACCACCCATTTATTCTCTTTTGTATTTAGGAGCTTGAGATTTTTTTTAAGATTCCACATTTAAGTGAGGTTATTAAATATTTGCTTTTCTCTGTTTGACTTAATTTAGCATAGTAACTTCAAAGTCCATCCATTTTGTCACAAACAACAAGATTTCATTCTTTTTGTGGCTGAGTAATATTCCACTGTGTGCGTGTGTGTCTTTATTCATTCATCTATAAAGCAAACTAAGCAAACTTAGTTTGCTTCTATATCTTGTCTATTATAAATAATCCTGCACTGTACATGGAAATGCATGCATTTTTTTTTCATGTTAGTGTTTCATTTTCCCTGGATATATTCCCAAAAATGGAATTGCTGGATGCTGTAAAACTTCCATTTTTAGATTTTTAAAGAACCTCCATACTGTTTTTCACAGTGACTGCACAAATTCACATTTCCACCAACAGTACACAAGGACTCTATTTCTTCCACATCCTGACTTGTTACTTCTCATCGTTTTTATAATAGCCATTCTGACAGGTGTGAGGTGATATCTCATTGTGGTTTTTGTCTGCATTTCTCTGATAATTACTGATGTTGAGCATCTTTTCATGTTTATGCTGGCCATCTGTATATCTTCTTTGGAAAAAAGGCTATGCAAATCCTCTGCACATTATTAAATCACATTTTGTGGGTTTTTTTGTTATTGAGTTGTATGAGTTTTTAATATATTTTGGATATTAACACCTTATCTTTTCTTACACTGTAAATTACATGCACTCAGGCCTTTTGTGTTTGGCTTTAAGTAGAGAGCAACTCTTCAGTACCAGACAGAGAAAAAAAACAAAAAAACGCCTATTCCCAGAGAAATCGGCCCAAAGGCTTCTTGGGCTAAGTGTCATTTTGAGCTGGATTTTGAAAACCAGATACCAGTTTGAAATGTGGGGAGAGAAGTTCATTTTCAGTGCACCTGCCTATGCAAGTATTGGTGTGATCTCTTCTAAATAACATTTAAACTAGCTTCCTCGGTGCTGACATTTGGACTTCCATATTTCTCACGTTCCTGACAGTTCAAACTTGAGGCCCCTTTTGCAGGTTCCTTTTTAATACATTCCTACATGGTCACAGTTAAATGTGACCAAATCTGAAAATTATCAATTGAACAAATCATACAACCAAGTATTGAGTATTGCAAAAGGAAGAGGTTTGAATAATTGAATATGTTATAATAGCTACAGACATTTTTAGTTTTCTAAATAGAATTTTAAAGTAATAATAAGATCAGCTAGGTCTGTATTTTTTTATGAAAGTTCATACTCCCCTTGGATGACTTTAATATTATGGTACAAAATAGCTAAGACTTTGAATCATAAAAAAGATTTCAGATATCATAAAAACAAAAGATATGTCTATTAAAAATGGATTAGACGTGTGATTTAATATATAAATTGGGAGCTGATGAAGTTAGATCTATTAGCTGCATAAGCTGTGGTATCTTAGACAATTCCTAATGAACTGAGAGCAGATTTTCCAAATAGCGTTTATAGCATGATATTGTTCATCAAGAGATTAACAAGCATTCAAATAACTCAGACCCCTTTGTAAGATGCATATGGCATGCTAAAATCAATGAAATTTTCCAGAGGTGAAATAACTTCTGTAACAAATTTTAACCCACTGTATTACAATCTTATTGCCAAATCCCCTCTGGCTTTGGGATATTTTTTCCTTCCATTGAAGGTGTATTAAAATCTGCCACAGTACTAACGTTTACTGGACCTTATTTGGGGTAACACTGAGTCAGAACAGGAAGATTTGAATCATGTTCAATCAGAATATTTATTAAGCAATTATTATGTTAAAAATATTCTGCTACACGCTCTCTGTGAAACACATGTTTAAAAACAAGTTCTTGTCCTGAAATTATTTACTTTCTCAGCAAGTTAGTTAGACTTTGTTATGGGTTGAAATATGTCCCCCACAAAAGATATTAAAGCTCTAAAACCCAATATCTGTGAATGTTACTTTATTTGAAAGTAGGGTCTTTGAAGATGTTTAAGATGAGGTCATTAGAATGGGCTTTAATCTAATATGATTATACCCTTATAAAAAGGAGAAATTTCGACACAGGAACATGCACACAGGGAGGACACAAAGTGAAGATTGGAATTAAGTTGTTACAAGTCAATGAACTATCAGAAGCTATGAGAGAAACCTGGAACAGATCCTTCACTATCACCTTCTGAGATAGCATGCTCCTACAAACACCTTGATCTCAGACGTCTAGCCTCCAGAAATGTGAGATGACAAATTTCTGTTGTTTAAGCCACCCAGAATATGGTACTTTGTTATGGAAGCTCTAAGAAATTAACACAAACATATTCACAAAACAGTAACTAGCAATATGGCTCATTGTCTATGCATGAAATGATAAAGCAATTCAGAGAAAGGATGACAGTAAGAAGACCACTTGTAAAGGGATGGCTGAGGAAGGAAGCAGCAGAAAGGATGCTGTTGGTTACCTACTAAAAAGTCAACCTTTTCCTGTTTTTACTTGCTGACGGAGCTTGTCTTCTAACATAAGTATTGAAAACACCGTATTTTTGCTTTTCTACCATCCACTCTTGAAACTAGAACAATGGCTTATGGTCCAGTGCTGGACAATGGGAACTCAGAGGGGCTTCTAGAAAATCTTCCTTCCTAGTAAAGGGACACAGGAAGGAAATGCTCCAATTCTTCTTAAGTGTATGTGGTCATATTTAAGTGAAGCTGGAAATTCTACATTGGATATGCTCTTCCAAGGGAAGAAATTGCTGAAAGACTGAGGATAACCTATATAGGAAACACCAGAGCTCCTAGAGATGTCAATGTGTCATAGCCCTAACTCTCAGCACACCTTGTATCCAGATGTCTTACACATAAGCTAATGTAACTTCTTAACAGTCTTAGTTAAATATTATATTACTTACAGAAGCAAAGATTTTCTGAATGTTGGGAAAAGAAAGGAAGAATGCAGAAAAGCAAGAGAATGGTGTGATGATGGATGTGGACTCAGGGGGCTCAAACTATCTTCAGAATCCACCCGAAAATTGTTAAAAACAAAACAAAACAAAACAACTTTCCTATTCAAGGTTCTAACTTGAATACTGCATATTTTATTCAGATTGTCACTGATTTGCTCTTTTCTTACTCGGGCCTCTCACCGTTGCGGCCTCTCCCATTGCAGAGCACAGGCTCCGGACGCGCAGGCTCAGCGGTCACGGTTCACGGGTCCAGCTGCTCCGCGGCATGTGGGATCTTCCCGGACCGGGGCACGAACCCGTGTCCCCTGCATCGGCAGGCGGACTCTCAACCACTGAGCCACCAGGGAAGCCCTGATTTGCACTTTTAAAGATCATTCCCTCCGCCCCAACTCAGTTGCCAAAATACCTTATCTGTCTCCTTGAAATTTAATATTCTTTTCTCTGCATGTCATAGCTGCTAATGTACAACATCTTTGTCCAACTGTTTATCACATTACTCAGTACAGTGTCCAGTGTCATGTAGGACTTACTGCATGAACGAATGTATAAATAAGAATGAATGGGGGGCTTGTTATTTCTTCAATAATATAGACCTAGACAAAATTATTTCAGTCCAAATGGTTTATTTTTTTTCTGTTCTTTACTGTGCCAGCCAAATACCTATGTGTTGGGGATACAGTAATAATTTGTAGTCCTATACACAGGGGAAAGCCATTGAGTTGCTCAAACATGACTAACTTGATCAGATTGCCTGAGAACTGGTTAGGAGAAAGGAATGAGCAAGTGATTTCGTATCAGCGTTGGTCATAGATGCTGGAGTCTTGTTGAGAATCAGTAAAAAGGGTGCTAAGAATAAAAAGAGGCAAAAGCGGTGGCATGGAGTTGGTGAATAACTGGTGAGAGAAAAGGGATTGGGATTAAGTATCGATTTTTGACTGAGGTTATTAAGATACTGACTAGGTGAGATAAGTAGAAAAGAGAGAGCAGAGATTTTTTACAGATGGGGAAGACATCAAGTTCAGTTTTGTACTTTCTCTATGTGCCAGGCTGAGGTTAGAGCATTACATTGCTTGTTTTGAGAGAACTCTGGACATCCAGATAAATGGGCCACTGTATTATCCTTCATGCAAGAGAGGGGACTTTTCATTGTATTTAAAGGTAGACTAAGTTTGGCATGTGATCCTCTTATTTCAATTTTTAAGTAAAAGACACTTCCAGTTCTTAATGGTTTGTTAAAGGAAGCATAAAGGCCATCTGAAACATAGTGATAAGTTTCATGTGTTTAAGAGACTTTGGTTTTACTCCTTTGCTACAGCAAATGGAGGATGCAGAAAAATGTATGGAAGCATAGAAATTATACACTTTGTTATCAGAGCTATGACAAAATTAGGGCTCTTTCCTAGTAAATATGAAATACAAACTCTTCTCTAATGACCTCAACAGAAGAAAATGAGCATGGACATTTTTACAGTGTAACATTTCTGGTATTATAACCAAAGGTTAGTTGTCATATTTATTATCTCTGATATTTCAAGGGTTTTCAGCTTATCAAATAATATCTGGCAGAAATTTGCTGTGAAGATTTTCAGCTTTATTTAAAAATGATTTTATTTTGTGCAATATATATTATAGTGAGTTTTGTAAAGAGAATAATTTCCTCAGAAATTTGGAGGAATTTGAGGGATAGCCTCTTTATTAACACAAATCTAGGAGGAGAATTTTGCACAGACAATTAATTCATTTTAGCATTTGTCATTGAAGACTTAGAATTGTTTATTTACAACTAATTCCAAAGAGATCATCTGCTAAAGATATTACTGTATAAAGTATCCCCTTGAAAATGTTTTAAAATTTGTTGAAATATTGTCACTTATATTTCTTCAAATAAAAGAACATGTTTGGGTAACAAAATCACTTAAGAGATACTTTGATGAAATGAACTGTGATGGAATTTTTCAAGATAAAATCTCATTTTGTTGCGTCCTTCATTTTTCAGGTAATACAGAATACAAGGGAGATAGCTTGCTGAACTCAAAAGGCCAGAATAGAAGCGCTGGATTAGTCATCCAGTATAAATTAATGTATAAATCAAATATAAATTAACAGGTTTGAAAATATGCATGAATGGTTAAGTGCTTGAAGACTGAAATGTGGTATGTGAATTGAAACACATGCAACACACAAACTGAGTGGATGCAAGCACCAGAATAGCACAGTACATAAATAAGGCAAGGTTGCAGGGGAAATTTACAAGCAGACCATCAGCAAAATGTTGATGGTCTACTGAGCCCTCATCCTCCTTCTGAAAGTAGAATGATCAAAGAGAGTGAGTCTCATCCCAGGCTATTTCACAAATTAAGCAGGAAGTTGAAAGACAGCAGGGTCACCCAAATATTATCATAGAAATTTAAATTAAATTAGAATTCCTGGATTCACATGGTTGAGCATATTACCTCATTGGCAAGATGAACATCCTGACTGAAGAGACCAGCTGTATTGGATATTTGGCATTTCAGGGTTGATATCAGCTGGAGACTGGCCAGTTCATTTCTAGGCTCTCTGAGAAGTGAGAGCAGTCTCTTAGCCAGTAATAACTTGGTCTCTCCTAACACTAGAATCTGGGAACAATTTCCTTTAAAAAAAAAGTCTTATATCTCACCCATCTTTATATCTTTGTGCCTACCATTATGTCTGACATAAAATAATTTCTCATTTTTATATATATATATATTTATTTATTTTTATTGCAGTATAGTTTATTAACAATATTATGTTAGTTTCAGGTGTACAGCACCTGTACAGCAGTGATTCAGTTATACAAATACATGTATCTATTCTTTTTCAAGTTCTTTTCCCATTTAGATTATTACAGACTATTGAGCAGAGTTTCCTGTGCTATACAGTAGGTCTCTATTGGTTATCTATTTTAAATATAGCAGTATGTACATATCAATCCCAAACTCCCAATTTTTCCCTCCCCACCATCCTTTCCCCTGGTAACCATAAATTTGTTCTCTAAGTCTGTGAGTCTGTTTCTGTTTTATAAATAAGTTCATTTGTATCATTTTTTTTTCGGTTCTGCATATAAGCAATATCATATGATATTTGTCTTTCTCTGTCTGACTTACTTCACTTAGTATGATAATCTCCAGGTCCATCTCTGTTGCTGCAAATGGCATTATTTCATTCTTTTTAAGGGCTAATATTCCATTGTATAATGTAACGCATCTTCTTTAACCATTCATCTGTTGGTAGACGGTTAGGTTGCTTCCATGTCTTGGCTATTGTAAATGGCATTGTGATGAACATTGGTGTGCATGATCCCTTCGAACCATGGTTTTCTCAAGATATATGCCCCAAGAGTGGGATTGCAGGATCGTATGGTAGCTCTATTTTCAGTTTTTTAAGGAACCTCCATACCATTCTCCATAGTGGCTGTACCAATTTACATTCCCACCAACTATGTAGGAAGGTTCCCTTTTCTCCACACACTCTCCAGCATTTATTGTTTGTAGAACTTTTGAAGATGGCCATTCTGACTGGTGTGAGGTGATATCTCATTGTAGTTTTGATTTACGTTTCTCTAATAATCAGCGATGCTGATCATATTTTCATGTGCCTCTTGGTCATCTGTAAATCTTCTTCAGAGAAATGTCTATTTAGGTCTTCTACCCATTTTTTGATTGGGTTGTTTGCTTTTTTTGATATTGAGCTGCTTGTAAATTTTAGAGATTAATCCTTTGTTGGTCACAACATTTGCAAATATTTTCTCCCATTCTGTGGGTTGTCTTTTTGTTTTGTTTATGGCTTCCTTTGCTGTGCAAAAGCTTTTGAGTTTAATTAGGCCCCATTTGTTTATTTTTGTTTTTATTTCTATTACTCTGGGAGGCAGATCAAAAAATATATTGTTGTGATACGTGCCAAAGAGTGTTCTGCCTAAGATTTCCTCTAAGAGTTTTATACTATCTTTCTTACATTTGGGTCTTTAACCCATTTTGAGTTTATTTTTGTGTATGGTGTTAAAGAATGTTCTAATTTCGTTTTTTTATATGTAGCTGTCCAGTTTTCCCAGCAGCATTTATTGAAGAGACTGTCTTTTCTTCATTGTATAGTCTTACCTCCTTTATCATAGATTAATTGACCATAGATGTTTGGCCAATACACCTAATTGACCATAGGTGGATTTCTGGGCTTTCTATCCTGTTCCATTGATCTATATTTCTGTTTTTGTGCCAGTACCATACTGTTTTGATGACTGTAGATTTGTAGTATAGTATGAAGTAAGGGAGCCTGATACCTCCAGCTTCATTTTTCTTTCTCAAGATTGTTTTGGCTCTTCAGGGACTTTTGTGTATCCTCAAATGAATCAGGGTGATATACCACATCAACAAACTGAAGAATAAAAACCATATGATCATCTCAATAGATGCAGAAAAAGCTTTTGAAAAAATTCAACACACATTTAAGATAAAAACTCTCCAGAAATTGAGCATTTAGGGAACATTTCTCAACATAATAAAAGCCATATATGACAAACCTACAGCTAGCATCATACTCAATGGGGAAAAGCTGAAAGCGTTTCCTCTAAGATCAGGAACAAGACAAGGATGTCCATTCTCACCACTTTTATTCAACATAGTTTTGGAAGTTCTAGCCATGGCAATCAGAGATGAAAATGATATAAAAAAATCCAAGTTGGAAAAGAACAAGTAAAACTGTCACTGTTTGCAGATGACATGATACTATACATAGAAAACCCCAAAGATGCCACCAGAAAACTACTAGAGCTCATCAATGAATTCAGTAATTTTGCAAGATACAAAATTAATGCACAGAAATATCCTGTATTTTATACCCTAACAAAGAAAGATCAGAAAGAGAAATGAAAGAAGCAATCCCATTTACCATTGCAAAAAAAGAATAAAATACCTAGGAATAAACCTACCTAAGGAGGCAAAAGACCTATACTCCAAAGAATATAAAGCATGATGAAAGAAATTGAAGCCTACACAAGCTGATGGAAAGCTATACCATGTTCTTGGCTTAGAAGAATCAATATTGTCAAAGTGACTATACTACCCAAGGCAATCTACAGATTCTATGCAATCCCTGTCAAATTACCAATGGCATTTTCTTCATTATATTTTAATAGAAAAGCATTACAACAAACTTTAATATGTACAAGTTTAAAGAAACAATTATCTGATTGTATTTTGACTCTAGACTAGGTCCTTTGGATGATAAAAAGAAGAAATGCCCTCCCAAAACTTTTTGTCTCTTCAAGCATAATACATTGATAACAAAATTAATTATTATAGATTGATTACATGGTAGAATAATACCTGGGCATTCAACTGATAAAAGTGTGAGGGTAAAGACAGAAAATTCTAGGTGATGAGACCAATATGAGGACTTATGAATATACTGTACATGAGCAACAGCGAAAGAATCATGGTTAGAATCAATGGGAATAATATTGGAAAGGTTGAGAAGGTGCATACTGAAAACAGTAAAATCACTAAGAAAAGTTAGGATTTAGTATTTTTTGAAAAAAAAAAACACATAATGACATTCCAAGCAGAGACATGGCAAAATAACAGTGATGCATAAACAACTTATAAAAGTGAATAAAATATTAAAATATGACATAATGCATACATATAAATATGACATATAGGTGTAAATGTAATACACACAATACATTATATACTATTTGTGTATAATGTACATAGTGTCCAATGTAGCTTATATATGAGATTCATGGCATCCACTATATAAAACATACATACAATTTAAAATGTACATTATAATTTATAGTCTATCTAACATTAATATCATTATATATACACATATACATGCATAATATGCTTTTATAGTTTCCAAGAAGGAACACATAGTATACAATTTGCAATTATACATACACAGGCTTCAGGAAGTAGAGTAGGCAATATCATGAAGAACAGCAAAGAGCTAGAAATGAGACCAGCTTGTCTGCCTGTGTTTGCTCCTAAGATATTTACTAATTAAGAACTTGTGGCTGAGAGGCTAAGCTTAACAGTATTAAGGAACTGAGAAGACAAAATTAGAGTGAGGTTCTCTATGTAGATGATCCCAACAATTTTGGGCTTATATCACTCCAAGCAGATAGCAAAAACATTAAGAAGCTATCATTCAAACACTTGAATTATATATGAATCTGAACCCAAAATATTTGTTAAATGCAAAGTGAATTTTAAAAATTGTGTACACATTAACATAGATTTCTAATTATTTTTATATTTTTGTCTTTTATATTCTACAAAATGATTAAAAAGTAGAGGTTCAAACCAAAATTACAAAATAGGACTTTATACTTCTTTACATATTTACTTTTTTGGTTAAATTTATATTTTCATATGGCTTCATATTACTTTCTAGCACCTTTTTATTTAACTTGGAGAACACTGTTCAGCCTTTCTTATACGGTAGGTCTAGTGGTGAAATTACCTCAGGTTTTATTTACTTGGAATATCTTAATTTTTCCCTCATTTTTTAAGGACACTTTTGCATTATAATAGTATTCATGGTTGACTTTTTTTTCCTTTCAGTCCTTTAAATATGTCATCCCAGTGCTTTCTGGTCTGTAGTGCTTCTGCTGAGAAATCAGCTGATTACCTTTGTGAGAATTCCTTGCATTTGACAAGTTGCTTTTCTATTGCTGGTTCCCAGATTCCTTATTTGGTTTTGACATTTGCCATTTTGATTATAATGTGTCTTAGCATGAGTCTCTTTGGGTTTACCCTACTTTGAGTTTTTTGAGCTTCTTGTATTTGTATATACACATCTTTTTCCCAAATCTGGGGGAATTGTGGGCCATTATTTCTTCAAATAAGCTCTCTGCTGTTTTCTCATCCTGGACCCCTATGATATGCATAATTGATCATTTTTGTGGTGTTCCATAAATCCCTTAGGCTCTATTCACTTTTCTTCATTCATTTCTACTTCTCAGACTCTATAATTTTAAATGACCTGTTTTCAAGTTCATTGGTTCTTTTTTCTTCTGGTCTAAGTCTGCTGTTGAAACTTCCTAGTAATTTTTTTTTTTCAATTCAGTTATTGTATTTTTCAGCTCTATAATTCTTTTTAGTTCTTTTTTTTTATACGTAATTTCTGCTCCTTTGTTGATATTCTCATTTTGTTCTTATATATTTTCCCTGATTTCCTTTTTTGAATCTGTCTATGTTATTCTTTAAGTCATTGATTATATTTAAGACATCAATTTTAAAGTTTTGTCAAACAAATCTGAACCTAATATTTTTTTTAGGTTTGGTTTCTGGAGATGTATTTTATTCCTTTGAATAAGTCTAATTTCCCTGTTTTATTTTTGTATGCTTTGTAATTTTTTATTGAAAATTAGACATTAAAAAAAATAGCTACATTTCCCAGTTTTGTGTACTGTCTCCATGCAGGTGAAATAGTCCAGTAATCAGCCCAGTATAAAAGATCAAAGTCTTTTAAGATTTTTCTGAGGAGGCATTTTCCCTGGACCTGTATATGGACTTTCTTCCCAATTCTCCCATATACACTGTGCTTTTTAATGTTTTAATTTAACAAAATGTCTTGCTTCTGCAGGACCTTAAATGGTCTATCATATTCCTCTCCACATAATCTCAGGCCACCAGGCACCTATGGGTATGGAGACCCCCTTGCAGCTCACACACACACATATTATGATGCCCACCACTCTTTTCAGTAGACTCCAACCTCATATACAAATTATATTTCTATTCCCATCAGTAATCCCAGTCAGGCAAGATAGATATCAGCAACTTGAGAAGACAATACAGTCAGTCCAGAGCATTGCAAACTGAAGAGCCAGGCGATAAATGGTTTTCTTCTGAACACAATGCACTGTGCTGGGGAGAATGTAAGACAAAGGCAAGCAAAGATGCCATAAAATTTCCTACAATTTTGAGTGTGGCTTTTTTCTTGGTTGGGGGTTTGTTGGGTTGCAGCCAATCATTAACTTTTTCCTAGAGTCCCCACAAAGCTATGTTGGTCCATATGTTGTACTTTAATTGGTATTTCCATTAGAGAGTGAGGGCCTGGATCTTTCTATTCTATCATCTTGATACACTGAATTCTGAACTGTTCATTTTTAAAATTTGTTTTATCTTTCTACTTAAGCTGGGCTAATTTTTATTTCCATTTCTATTTCCAGAATATTTGTGTACTGAACTTTACTTATTTCATATCAAAACTGCTGTTCATCCTACCTAATATATTTTTTTATATTTTATGTTTGTTCTACTAGCTTTTTTTTCCATTTTTTCTTCTGAGCATTTCTATCTTTGTTAGTCTGTAAACATATTTTTAAGAGCTGCTGCAAACTCCTAATGTGGTAACTCCAATGTTATCTCAGGGTTTATTTTCATTGGTCACTCTTTTTCTCAACTATGGATCACATTTCCCCCATTTTAATACTGAATCATATGCATAATACTTATGGGGTTATAGTCTCTTATCTCTATATTTTGACTTTTGTTCTACCAACTAGGTTACTTACCAGCTAGCCACTTTGAGACCATAGAGGCTTAGTTTCATTCTTTGTTAGACTTATCTCTTTTTGTTGCATCCTTAATCATAATGTAAAATATGCAGTTCAGAAACATAGCTTTACTCAAAACACACGACTCTTCTTGGGTTTCTTTGTGTATTCCAAGGTGCTAGTTAAGCCAGTACATGGAAAATTCAGTAATTGTCAATGAAATTGTAGGGTTTAAACTAAGATTTTGAGAGTCCTCCCACTGTGGTTTCTTTCTGCCTGAAATCTAACCCTACTTAAATTTCAGATACTGTGGTAGCTCTCAAAACACTCTTTCACATCTCAAGACATTAAGATTGTAAACTTCTATTTGAGTTCTAGCTAGCCATTGGGTGATACAGAACTGAGGAATAGTTTTGGGGACAAGCCAAATAAACATGAATTTCACACACGGAATTTTTGTCCTTAAAAGGAGTAAACCAACTCCAATTTCAGTACAGTATTGGTCACTCACCAATGTCTTCAAATAGTATTTTTAAACAAATATTTGTTCAAAGTTTATAATTGCTACCTGCAAGAGGGTTGGCCTGATGCTGCATTGTCTGCTATTAATAAAAATAATGACCTGTTAAATATCAGTTTGCCTTTATATGGAACATCCCAAATAGGAATAGCAGGAAGATATGGAAGTGAAGGATATATTCAGAAAAATATAATATTTCTAAAGTTAATAATTGTCAAAAGCACAAGTTAGTTCAGGTGAAGAGGTAGTTTAATTTTCTGATATTTTCCAAATTATTTGATTCTAGATAACAACATATTCTTGATATGTTTATAATCATAATGACGAAAGGAGGAAGTTATAATGACATGATTTAATTTTGAAATCAGTACAATGTAACAGGAATTTATAATTACTTTAAAACTTCTACATGCTTTTGAAAATATGGCAATGAACACGTTTCTTGATATTGGAGTAATGGTATTAATAGAATTTTCTCAATAACTTGAAAGCACTTTAACAAAATGGTGTCCATATCAACTTTAAGATCTCAAAATAAACATTTTCCAAGAAGTGTAATAATAATAGTGATCTAGATTTGCATTCACGATTTCTGACAGAAATGTATTTCCCATAGAGCCCTATACTAAAAGTCAGCCATCGAATGTTAGTGAGCTGGATTCAGTGACCATTTTTGAGTTGTAAGGGTAATCAGCAGTTGACATCAAAACTGAAATTCATTGACTATTTCTTAAGTACAACACTAATATGTAAGTAATAATTACATCATCACACAGTCATTTGACCTGATTTGGATTTCAATTCTTCTTGTTTATTATGTTTACATGTGAGACATTTTTCTTATTATTTATTCTAAATAGAGTAATTCTTTGTGTCACAATATTGCTTCTCTGTTACCAATTTTTTTGTGTATGACCATTTTCTTCTATTTTGTTTGTCATATTAAAGAGAAAAAAAGTTTTTTTCCTTTTCTTTATTTTATAAGTGACAGTTAACTTTACCAAATGTATTGTTTGAGGTGTACTTGCCAAAAGAAGCCATTTTTGGCACCTAGCAAAAAATATGGAAATTGCTTTGTGACTATACCCACATCCAATTATCATAAATTGTTCTTAACCTGAGATTGCATAAATAGATATGATGGACAGATGCAAAAGATTCACTGAATACCTCCAAGTTACTTGTAAAATATTAGAATTGGAAGTGATATCAGCCAGAGCTATTCACTGATGTGCAGGCATCATGGATTGAAAAACTACTTGTGGAGACAATTGTTTTTAAATAATTGTCCCAAAACAAAAATTGTTTTTAAATCTACTGTAGAAAATAAATCCCATACTTACAATTTTAATAAGTATGTTTAAGAAAACAAACAGTAGGTGAAATAAAAATAATATTACTCATTCTTTGGTCTACTTTAAATAATAAGTAACATCTGTAACATTTTTAACATCTGTAAGTATTTTTTATTGTTGTTATAAAAGAAAACATGATGTTTCTGGATGAGAGGTAAAATTATTATTCCTTATAGCAATTACATGCATCCTTTCCTCATGCCTCATATTTTTCTACTTTATGACAATGAGATGAGGGCATATGTCACTCTTCCTGTGAAACAGCAGTTTCTTGCAACACAGAAAAAATGACTCTGGAAACATATATAGAATCTGGACACCTGCCCCCTCTCCTCTGGAAAGAGTGACAGAAACTTGTGCTACCTAATATCTAACAATCCTTTGAAGGACAAATGCATGGCTTTAGCTTACCTCCCTTTGAAATAAAAGCTTATCTCTGGGAAGATGAAAATCTCCCAGAAATCTTTCACCATCTTACAGTTGCCCACATTTTAGTCATCCTTTGACTTCCAACGTTTGTCTTTTATCTCAGATTGCTATTAGTTTTTGCTCAGCAAGTCCTGACTGAAGAAATTAGAAGATACTCATATTGCTTCCCATCAAGATACAATAGTACAAGCTGAAATAATTATAAATGCATAATAGTAAGATGTATGGAAAATCTTTCCAATAAGTCAGAAATTCACAGACTTGATGTAGAAAAAAAATCAAAAACCTATATGTGCTTTAAGAATTTCAAGAAAATTAATTTAGTTAAAGTATAGAAGAAGATAAGTCTATTGAAGAGATTTTGATGAAAACTATGTGACTAAGCCATGGAGGTGACATTTATGGACAGAATGGAATAGATACAAAATGAAATGTCTTTCCCAGTATCAACAGAATATCTCCTGATATATGAACAAATCATCATGTAAATTAATACTATTATCAATTCACTATTCTATTATCATAATATCCTCCTGCCTCTTTTCTCCAACCTCAGCCTTGTCACTGTTAATTGATATCGAAATTAACTTAGTAATGATCTTTCTAAAAAGATTTGTCTGAGAAAATTAAGCACCTCCTTGAAATCCTTGAAATCTACACAGTTTTCATATTTTCCTTCCTTATCTGATTGTTGCCTACCTCACTTACCTAATCTACTTATCTGACCTCCCAACCTGTCCCATTTACATTTATTTTTTGAGCAACATAGTTTATCATGTGCATTTATTCTTTAAATGACATGAATATTCTAAAATTAATTATGATTTAAACCTGTTTGGATCATAATTTTTTCCCTGCTTATAACATCTTCCACTCATATTTGTTAATCTAGCTTTTTCACATGCCCTTCAAATTTCAGATCAGTCTTTGCATCCTCTAGGAAAAGTTCTGGGTATGGTTTAAAAATCTTAACTCTGTGATTTCTTGACATTCTCTTTGTTTCATTTTCTTAATATTTAACTAGACATGATTTCCCTAAAGATAATTTTATTTTTTAACTTTAGGGTCATTCTCATTTGCAGACTCATAAGAATTGCTCAAAGAATATCTATTGAATGAGGCAGCAAATTAATGTCTAAATAAACTGTTCAATTGAGCAAAGGATGCATTTATTGGTTACGTAATATGTGCCATCACTATGTGAAGGACAATGGGAAACATTTATTTTTTTTAAATGTGAAAAATAAACAGTATGAAACACTTTTGCTAACAGCTTTTGTCAAGAATGTATGGGTTGAAGAAATTCTGAACTATTCATTCTTCTGAATAGAGATGATATTAACTAACTTAGCTATTTTACCTACCTCTTGTTATAAATATATATGAAATGTCATTGCCTTTGTACAAATGCACTACAATTTATTTATACATTAAAATGTTGATTTATACATTAAAATGTTGATACACTTGTTGGGTACTTGGGGGGTTACTACAGATGTCTTTTATGACCAAGGTTATATGTACAACAGGGGACATGTGAATGAACTGGCTATTATCATTTGGAGTAGCAAAGCTGGGTCATAGATTATCAATATGGTCAAATTTGGTATATACATTATACAGCTATGAATGTTTACTTCAATACTATAGGGACAATAGTTTACTAAATATTTACAGGTTACTATATATAGAGTACTACAGTACTATAATTTACTAACAACAGTGTAGGAAAACTCATTTCTTTATATCCTCACCAATGCCTGCGCTATTGTCTTTCAATTCTCAATTTTCCAATTACAATGACTTTCAGCAGATTTTTATATATTTCTCAAATATTTAAGTACCTTCATATATGAATTACCTGTTCAGTTCCTTTTCAACTTTGTGCTTAATTTTTTTCTTACTGATTTTGGGAAATATGTATATATTATGAATATTTCTCTTTAATTTTTTTTTCTTAACAACAAGCCCTACTATCCATTTTTCCAAACTTTTGATATTAAAATAACTATATCTTCATAGGAAGGTGAAAAGATAGTACACATAAGTCCTTTGTACTTTCACTTAATTTTCTCCAATGGTTATACCTTACATAATTATAGTACAATATTAAAAAACAAGAATCTGTCATAGGTTCAATGTGTGTGTATAATATCATGTCATTTTATCACATGTGCAAATTTGCACAACCACTACTGCAATCAAGATACAGAACTATATTATCAACACAGCTGGCTCATTAGAACTGAGCCATGGTAAAATTCTTACTCTCCACTAGACCTCCTCTGAAACCCCCTAGAATGTAGTAGAGAGCTGCCTCATTTCCCTCAAGTGAAGGTAGAAGCCCAAGTTCCCTAACTGATCTCCACTGACACTATAAGAAGGAACCCTTCCACTGACACTTAGGAATCCTAAGTGTCACTTACTGCCAGTGTGAATGAATGCCTCAGCTCCCTACTTGTCATCTCTGACATTACCCTGGTGAGGAAATTGTGTTGCTTCATTACAGCCTGGCAAAGATGGAAGTCTGCACTCTCCACTCAGCCTTTGGGGTGGGGTCACAATTTCTTCTGTGGAGTTTGCCTGGAATAGAGCAGTTATTGTCTAAAAGTTTTCTTTCTTACCAAACTTCCCCTTTCCTGTTATTTTTTTATCAATATTTCGATTTTTTTTTTTTTTGGCTAGAAAGAAGGTTATACAAAAGACTATTCTTATACCATTACTCTGTAGCGCCAGCTTTTTTATAAATCAACTCTCAATATTTTTAGATTCCATTATATTCCATTGTTCTATTTATTTATCTTATACATATGTCTTACTTTATTAATTATATAACAAGTCTTGACTTCAGGCAGAGTATATCTGTTTCTCTAAAATTTATTTTATTAATTTTGGTCTTCTTAATTTATCTCAATATTTTAGCTTAGATATGTTGTACATTTTTCTTAGAATGATTCCTAGCCCACTTAATTCCTTTCCTTCTTTGCTTATTTTCCATAAGTGAACTTATTGGCAATATGATAAATCATATTTATGGAATTAAAACTCAATATTGAAAAGATTTCTCTAAACGGATTTGTATATTCAATGGAATCACAAACAGGTTACTGATAGGTTATCTATTTTATATTAAGACAGATATTAGGGGGAAGAAGATTGAAAATATTCACATTTCCCCTTAACATTGTAAAATATTAAATGTTATTGAAAATGTATCCTATCATATTTCAAATCATCTTTTTTAAAGCATCCTTGTACTGATTGGTAGTTTGAATAGAGTCCAGTTTATTTTAATACATACGTTGATAAGGACTGAGAGAACTTCAATTTTCTTCTCAGGTAATTTATTTGTTATCTGATTCCCATAAGCAAAATTACTGATACAAGACAAGAAAGCTTTATGAAAAGAAGATGGTAGATTTTGGAAGTCAAGACGCCTTTCTACTCCTACGCTCCTCACTGATGGAGTTAAGGCTAATCACACCTTTCTGGCCTTTGGGGGTTAGCTGATATAGTGTGAAGGCTCCCTGTGATAGATGAGAGTTTTCAGATTCCAGCTGAGTGGCTGGAAAGAACAGTGCTTAAGACGAATCTACACTTATGTGGAGAGCCAAGATAGTACATCAGAAAAATAATGATCTGTCCTAAATCCAATTTGATGTTCATTCTGTAACAAGAGCAGGGAATTTTAGTAGAAACTGAAGTAAACTATGAACCTAACTTTTTAGCTTTTTCTCTTAGCAATTTTTAAATTTCTCAAGGAAGAATATTTTTTCCTTCAAATTTGTATTTATTCAATGAATAATCCACTATTTAAATCTAGATCCACACATGAATACATTATTGGAAAGGACATTTGATAAAATAAATAACACAGGAATGTAAGTAGGGACAACAGGATTTTGGTATCACCATTGTAAAAACTGTTTATGTCAACACACAATCCATACAAACCATGCTGTATGGACTTGGGCTAAACATTTAATATCCATGGGGCTCACTTTTCTAATGTAGCATATGAGAACTTGGCAGATATAAACAACAAAATTCTTTCTGATTGGGAACATTCATCTATTCACTTCCTTCTAAGCATTTTAAGCATCTTTCCCCAAACTGTTTGCTCTCAATTTAAAGCATACTCTTATAGGGCCAGGAGTAAGCAATGGATTCTTTTATTCTTTTTACAAATTTTAAATTAAAAACAATGAAATCAGTGGAGCATGGTAGTGGCATAAATAATGCTGAATGAAGATTATAATTAGACTATTAACTCAAGATGGGTAATTGAGAGAAGATTGTCTATTTCTCTTCTCTCATTTTTAGTGTCATTTCTAATCCCCTTAGCTCCTTATACTACTATGTACAGATTTAACAATCTAGATCTTCATTAATTTTTCACTTGTCAACCAGTCACTTTTACCAAATCACCTGGAAGCTCTTTGTTTTGAATCAACTGATGAGTGAATAATTTTTAAATTCATGGTCTATTCATGGACTTCCTTGCTTTTGCCAAAGAAGATTAAGGTGCAATTGTATGTGTGTGTGTGTGTGTGTGTGTGTGTGTGTGTGTGTGTGTGTTTAAAAGAAAGACAATTAACATGAGAGAAAGCTACAAGTATTGAAAGAGAAAAAAAGGCCTTACTTCTCTGAAATTCGTCTCATTTATCTTCCTTCCCATTCTATCCTAGTTCCTTCATTTTTCTCCCACCAAAATGTAATATTAGCATGGTTTAGTGTTTCCCAGTAGGAAGAACTGTAGTTGTACATTCAAATTCCTCAAACCAAAAAGCAATCAATACACTATGGCGGGTATGTTGTTCCTGAAGAAAATTGTTTTTGTGCTTCTTAAAGGAAGAACAATGAGTATCAGTGAGAAGAAAAACCCAGCCATGGAAGTAACTGTATTTATCTTTCCTCAAGAGGAAAATTAAACAAAAAAGTTAACTTTAAAACAATGATTAACTTAAATCTCTTTCATGAGCATTATATATGGTCTTTCTAAGGGAAAAATCATGTCAGTAACCTACAAAGAAGGTAAGAAAATGTTATGTAAAAGAAAATGTGGATGTTCAGTGCATTCAAATTATATACACAAATTGGTGTTCAGTTTAAGTATGGGTGCCTGTGTTTTCTTTTCTTTTCTTTTTTTTTTTAATGTGTGTGTTAAATATGCAATAGGCTGGAAGTAATGGAAGCCTAAAATTAAAATTACAATATGATATTTTCCAGTTTGCTAACACTAAATTGACCCTAAAGCATTTAACATAAGATGAGGTGGGACACAATCCTTAAGGGAAAGAGCATCTTTTGACTCTCCTATGCTTCCCTATATGCTGATATCTGAAAGATAATTAATACATTTGTATATGAGTAGAATGACTTTTGGAATAAATAGCATTTTTAGAAACTATGTGATGGGTTGAGATAGTCACAGTTGAAGTTGATTTCGGGTGAAATTCTCAATGCAAAGTAAATTCATCCTGAGAAAATTGTGGTTCTGAAGGTTCAGAAATCAGGGAAATTTGACATTGTGTGCTGGTGGTTATAATTTATCGTGACATAATCACTTGAAATGGGCTTATGTTAAGAGAATAATACACTGAACAGAAAGTTTTCAACAACAAATCAAATATATTTGTCTGCAACAAAACAAAGGTAAATTGAAACAGCTGAACTCTGATAAACCTTATTTATTTTCCTGCCCCACTTGGGACACATAACCTAAACTGACAGCTTTGGTAGAACCTGGAATACTGGAACAGTTAGGGGGGATCGGGGGGGTGATTGAAAGATTGAAGGTCATCTCAAGAATTCTCTGCGATAGAAACATGTGAGGGGACTTTGATGAATTACTCTGACTTAAGGAGAGATGGGGGAGAAGAGAGAGAGAGAGATAGGAGTTGATTGTATTTCTCCCCCAAACTAATCAAAGAGATCATATCACCAATTACACAGGCTTTATCTAATTTAAAGTCATTAGCAATATTATGTGCTAAGTAATCTAGTTCTATTTTATAGATCATGTGAGTAAAAAAATGTTGCCTACCATATCAGTAAATAAAGGATGTTGCAGCCCTTAAGCCATCACATTACAGCCATCCCGATGTTAAGCTCTGAGGGAACTCACGATAGAAACAAGATGCCCACCATCAAGCCATCAGCCACTGCAGACACCCTACCCCACAAAGTTGCACCCTGAGGAGATTCAGAATAGGAAAACACAGGATACTGGCCCCAGATATCTGAGGTACATATCAAAGGAATGATTTCAATGAGCCCTGATTTTGCATCTTTCTGTGCGTAGAAAAGCACTAAATTCCTTAACTTGAGATATTTGGTTTTCTTTACTTAACAGTAATCTTTTGATGTTCTGACTACTTGGTCTTTGTTTCAAAAACTCCTATATATTCTTGCTCCTGCCTTACCTCTTCAGAGTAGTCTGTCCGAGGTAACTGAAAGGCTGTGTCCTGGGCTTAAATCTTCAGTTTAGTGTGCCAAATAATACGTAATTCTCAACTTTTAGGTTGGGCATTTTTTTCAGTCAACAATCACCATATGATATACAGGGCCAGAACTAGGGTGAGGTGACGGAGACATGTCTCTTGAGTGTAAAATTTAAGGGGTGCCAAAGCACACAGTAATCAAGATAAATATTTTAACACAATTTTTTTAATGGAAATTAAAACAAAAAGCCCCTGATGAGCAAAAGATCAAAATTTTAATTAATGATAGAATCAGTATATGATTATTTATGCATTCTAAAGAAATTTTCCTGTCTAGTTCATTACCTTGCAGGCTCATGATAAAGCCCTCATTCTAAACAGTTTCATAACTTCAGAACATAAGAGCACAAATGTAGCATCATTTCCCAATTTCCTTAGTGTATGTAAGTTCGCAGCAAAATATGCCTGGTCCTCCTCAGTTCCACAGAATCCATTGTTTGACGGCTGCAATTCTAAAGCATAATTACGGAAAATCAGGCACTTGTGGAACTTCTCTTTTTACTCCCCTTCCTTAGTTTTTTTCCTTAATTTTATTTCCCTCTCTTCTGGTTTCAGTTGATGCTGTTAAGAAGTCTTCTTCAGTCTAATTTGATTTTCCTCTACAATAGAAAATAAGAGTAGGTCATCTAGTTTCTATCTCTGACTGTTAATGATATTATTTTTGGTTTCTGTGTTCAATAGATTTATAAACATATATCTAGATTTGTATTTGTTTTATTTAACCCGATTAGGATATATCGTTCTTATGACTGAATGTAAGTTCATGTGCCTGATGCACAGTGAAGCCAAGAAAACTGAAACGTCAGAGTTTGGAGCAAAGAAAGGTTTGTTGCAAGGGCCAAGGAAGGAGAATGGGTGGGTGGCTCATGCTTAAAAACCTAAACTCTCCAAAGGGTTTCAGCAAAGCATTTTTAAAGGCAAGGTGAGGGAGGGGCAACCCAGGGTATATGATCAGCTCATGCACAATTCTCTGACTTCTTGTTGGTGATCAATCCTTAGGAGCAAGAAGGCCTGGGACTTGCATGCTCATGATCATCAAGTAGTTCATTTCTTCCATTTTGTTGTGGTTTTAGCATCTGAAAAAACTCAGGAAATATGCATCAGGTACTATTATCTAGGTACTTCAGAGAGGAACTACAGCAGAGGACATGGGGAAGGGGCCTGTCCTGGGAAGGCCACATTGGGTTCTACTCAGTTACATTCTCACTGGATATAAGGACTCACACTTTTCAAGTGTTCCAGGAAGTTTCCAGTTATTATTTCATCAAAATGTGGTTGTTATCCATTCTTTTTATTTTTTCCTTCTGGATTTACATATAGACTGACACACAGGCTTACATACATATACACAGACTTATTTTTCCATCCTATCATCTATATCTCTTTACTTTTTATCCATATTTTATTTTCCTGTGTTGTATATCAATCATTCACAATTTATCTCTTAAGCTCTATATAATCTATTTTTCATAATTCCACTAAGGTTTGATTTTTCACAATTAAAAATTTCATTTGTATAGGTGTCACTCTGTATCAAATTTGCCTGTTCATTTTGACAGCCTCTTATGTTTTATTCATTTATCTAATTTATCTAGTTAAGTATTTTATCTAATTAAGCATTTAGCTAGTTAAGTATTCCAAAGACATCTCCTCTAAATTCTTTATCTCACTTTGAATATCCAAACCTCCTACTGATTGTTTTTTCTTCTCTCTCTCTCAGCATTTTGTGTATTCTTGATAATTTTTGGTTATGAGTCTATTTTTGTTTTGTTTTGTTTTTACTGTGAGACTCCTATATACCTGTATTGGGGGGAAAAAAGATAATTTTCTTCTTCCATGGACCACAGAGGAACACTAGCCAGAAAATACTAAGAAAAGTGTACAGATCAAATGTGAAAGCCACAGATTCAACTGCACCTCTTTGCAAACTCAAATCTACATGACAGAAAAGATTATAGGGCTACATGTTCTCTAATCATTTCAGCTCTTTGTATCTGCCTGTAGCTTAGACTCCCAGCCCCTCAAATAGGCTTTTTTTTGGGGGGGTGTCTTTGAAGATCTCTTCTGCCACTCCTAGGTACAAAAATGTTACAAAGAAGGTGTCTTATCCATGACAAATTTGTTCTATAGGCAGAGGTGCTTCCAAGACACCCAGGTTGCCCTACACACATAAGTAGTTTATTTCTTCTATTTTTATCAAATTTGGCTATGTTGATTTCATTTTGTTTTTGGTTTAGTGCAACTCCCTTATTGATAAATTTCAGTAAATTTGAATTTCAATATTTCTCAATAGACGTAGGTATTAAAATCATCTGGTCCTAGAATTAATTCAGAGGATAGTTCTTTAGTGAAATTTTAATTTTTGAAAGGTTAATTATGTATTTACATTCACAATATCTTTTGTGTTCAACATAAGTCGTTTGTAATTAAGTAAATCATTCATGTCACTGAGAATTTTACTTTTAATTCTATATTCTTGAGAATATAATTTCCATCTTTTCTTCTATAAATTTCTTTGGTATCTCTGTAGAATTTTCATCCTTAATATAATTTTGAGGAGTTTTTTGGTGTTTTGTTTTTTTTTTTTTGCGGTATGCGGGCCTCTCACTGTTGTGGCCTCTCCTGTTGTGGAGCACAGGCTCTGGACGCACAGGCTCAGTGGCCATGGCTCACGGGCCTAGCAGCTCCCGGCATGTGGGATCTTCCCAGACCGGGGCACGAACCCGTGTCCCCTGCATCGGCAGGCGGACTTTCAACCACTGCGCCACCGGGGAAACCCTGGTGATTTTTAAAACATTTTTGATTGGATTGGCTAGACATTTATCTATTTATGGAAATAATTCTAAGCTTTGTTTGCCAGTTCTACTTTTCCCTTCTTTTTTAAAATGAGTTCATATATCCTTTACTGATTTCTTCTCCATCTCCAGGCATATTTTGGTTCACTGTTAAAATATCTTGTTTTAACAAGCTAAATTATTTCTTCTGAGCATTCCTGAAAGTCATGCCATGTAAGTTTTGATAGTATCATTATTATCTAAGTGGCAATGCAAATCCTGTCTTTGCTCCTCCTCTTATTGTCTCTATGATCTTTGTCATGTTACTTTTCTGTACCTCAGTTTACACTTCTGTAAAGTAGGACTGATAATAATAACTATCTCATAGAGAAGTCTTTAGGATCAATGAAGTAATAAATGTAAATAAAGTCTGCCAAGCAGTAAGGTCTATAAAATATTAAATTTAATTGGTATTATTGTTATTGGTATTATTATAGATAACTTTAATTTGCTTATTATGGGACTCTCTTAAGTAAGTATCTATGGTTTAGCTCTAGTGTTCTCTATTTTTGCTATTAATTGTAATGTTATTTGCACTATAATTAGGTAATTATTCCTACTTTATTCTTTATAGCTATTTATTTTGATTTTTAAGTGGGCCTTATATATAATTTGCTTAAATATTAGTTTCACAGGGACTTCAAAGGAATGTGTACTGTGTATGTGTTTGTAAACTTTTCCTTTTACATCATTTAAATCTTGTCTATTAGTATATTTTTATGGTAAGGCTATACTTATAGATATCCTTTCTCTTCAGCTTCCAGACACATGGGGTGTGGAGTTAGGAGTGGAGCTTATACACCTAGTTCTGGTCAACAAGCTATTAGCAGAGATAATGTGGACTATGTTAGGTTTCAAGCATTTAATACTCACCCCAGTTCTCTAGCCACCTCTTTTCTTCTACAACAAAAGTGGAGAAAGTCTTGTCTTAAAATATTAAGTCAAGATATCAAGCAGCCTGGATTACTGAATCATCATATGGAGGACAATGGCTTTGAAGAGTCACTAGGTCTGCAGGGGACTTTGAGTGAATGAAATACATTTTTTTTTTAAATTATTAAACCATAAAAATTTTGGGATTACTTATTAGTTACAGTAGGGTGAATGTCTTCAAAACTCAACTTGGTTTGGAACTTGAGGACAGAACATATTTGAATTATTGAGAGGTGAGGGGCAGGTATGTCAGATCAGAGGGTACAAGTAAAGGTGCTGAGGAAAAGGTGTAGAGATCAGCCTAGCAGCATCTAGAGGGAAAGCATTTGTCCTGGTCAAAGATGGCATGGGGATTGGCCTCCACAAGAGAACCTGATTCCAGGATTTTCACCTGGCCAATTCTGCAGGACAGAGAACACAGTGAAAGTCATCTGCAAGAAATGAACACAGGAGAAATATATAGCACGGAATGGTTTCTTTACTCTGATCTAAGAGTATGATTTAGGGCATTTGATTACAGTTTGCTAAGGATTGCTGCTCTTCAGAGAAAAGCAAAACTATGCAGGTAGTAGTGACTATTGATTTTGGCACAACAATTATCGGAAGAGTTTATAAGTCAGCTATTCATCAAAGCCGGAGGAAATATTACACACATATCACATATTAAAAGAAAACAACCCCAAACTTATGTCCTTGATGCAGTCTAAAAACTGGCACCAACTGAATTTTTCTAAGGTCCTTACAACCTCAGATAACAACCTTACAAAAGGATGCTCAAAGCCCAGGTGATCAGGATATTCAGGAGAAAGTCTAGTGCCATGGTAGCTGCTTACCTTTTAATGATCAAACTCAATGGAGTAAAATTTATATATATATATATATATATATATATATATATATATATATATATATGTGTATACACATATATATATAATATTCTATAATGTTATATATAGATAGGATCATCTAATAGGTCTTTGAATAAACGATCATCTCCCATGTATGTGGTCTGACTGTGCAGGAAATTTGAATCTGTCAAATGCACAGTGAAATTGCCAGGAACTCTCAAGAAAGACAATTATCATGTGACATAAAAAATCGTATTTCAAAAGACAAAGTAGATATCAGAGTTTATAAATAAGGAAAGCCTCTTCATTCCAGAAAGGGTTGGGCAGGAAGGATGTGATCTAAAACTTTAAATGAAAGGAGAAAAAATAATCTTATAAGAAGAATACTAAACTATAAATTATAAATTTACATTTTTCTTCTTACATTTAAATACCATGTCTTTCATTCTTTACTGAAAATTATAACATGATAGAGGAAGAAAGTTAGAATGTTCCATGAAAAATTATGTATTATTTTCTTTCAGACTCTGTGAAAGTGGCTGTGGATGACTAAGACTGATAGAGTCTTTGCTATAACGGTGATAGTAAAGGCAACACTTTCACAGTGGCATTCTCCACAACATGGCCATTCTGTTACACCTTTAAGACATGCATAAATATCTACCCAAGGTTGATTATTTCACCTTCAAAGAGATTCCACTAGAACTATGCTTTGGAACTTAAAAAAAATGTTATTGAAATATACTTTATAAATAACATTGTGTTAGTTACAAGTGTACAGCAAAGTGATTCAGTTTCATTGTAGAAATGTTTATTTAGGTCTTCTGCCCATTTTTTGATTGGGTTTTGTTTCTTTTTTTGTTTTTTGTTTTTCTTTTCATATTGAGCTGTATGAGCTCCTGGATTTTTAATTTATCAAGACCCATTCCTTTTGTTCTAAGATTAACTAGATTCTAAATCTTTATTTAGGCTCTCCTCCTACATGAAGTATCTTCTTACTTAGTTAAGATCAATCTTTTGAATAAATATCTTAGTCTCTAGTTGATCGTTATCAAATATAACTTTAGCTTACCTAGCTCAGAAGGGATAGTTCATGGTGAATAGTCCAATATTCAGTCCAAGAAAGGAAAAGTAAATTTATATAAGCTGATTTAAGTGGAGCCTTTTTCTTTTTTGTGTGATGTTTTCTTATATTTCTTAAAAAATATCTTGCTTCTAGGTTTGTTATTTCTATCCTATTTTGACTTATTCTTGTGTATCCTAAGCTATTTCTATCTGCTTAGTTGTAACCCAGATTTTTCTGTCAGCTTTGTTAACAAAGTACAGAAACTTTCCATTAAAATAAAGGAAACATTTTAAACACAGGGTCTAAAAATAACTAAAACTGCTGTTATTAAGTGTTTTGGTTTTAAGAGAAGAAACAGTAAGTACAATATCTTGAAGGAAAGGAATTCTGTTAATCAAAAACATTCACATTTTTGACACAGGCCCTGGTATTATGGATAAAATACCCAGGAGCAAAGCTTAACACTGTTCCTTACTGTATCATCTAGAGTAAGGCCTTTCATTGCTCTGAGATGGTCATCTCATAGAATTGCCTTTAAGAGTACATGCTCTAGTTGAGTATATTGTATTAAAATTATTTTATGGCAATTTTGAAAGAAAGAAAAGCATATTTAAGGAAAATGACCTTTTATATGCCATATAAATACCCAACCCAGTTCACCTTTAAATGGAATGCCAACAAGTGACTGGCAAGATTCTACTATAATTTTATTGTATTACAAGTTTAATAGGTAATCTTAATTGTCACTGTGGTTAGGAGTAGTTTACTAGGACAAATTTTTTATATTTATAACTTGATGCCTTAGGGTTCTTTTATTTTCACATTATATACAGAGCTAAAAGATTATGTGAATATATGTAAAATTCTCTAAAAAGGTAGAGGGTTTGAGATCATTATAAAGCCAAGAAAGCCTTGAAACAGAAATAGAAATACGTTGGTTTAATGTCTCGCTTTTGAGCTGTGTGCAGAAGATGCCCTGGCAACAAGAGATTAAATGTGTAAGTTCGAGATCACCAAGCAACGTGTTATATCCATAAGCTTCTGCTACTAAAATCTCCAAACAAGGGAGAGGAATACATGGGATATGAATTATTATTTCCAAATATAATTATGAATCATTCATAGGTTCAAAATAAATAAGTGTGTTTTTAGGGAGGGCAGTACATTCTTAAAGAATTTAGAGCTGTATGTGTGTGTTTACAACATTTTATTCCTAGTTTACCTTTTGTCCATTTTCACTCAGGCCTTTCCCTTCCCATTGTAGAGAATTTGCCTTGAAGAACCAAATCTGTCAAATCATGACAAATATCTTACCAGCTGGTCTTTTACATACTTGCTAATGGAAAATAATAGTTGCCATAAATAGAGTTATTCAATTAACTCTCCCCCTCACCAATGAGGCCAGAATTCCTGCCACTTCCCTGATCAATATAGGAACAGTTTTCCTGAGTTCTTTGTTCCGCCTGTGTTCTATACATTAAATAACTTGTTTTCTTTTTGGCACAGTTTCTATTTATCACAACTGTTCCCATTTCCTTCCTCACTAGTCTTACCCTCAGGAATCTACACTCTATCCACTCCATCATGCATTGGCTCAGGAATCTTCCAAAGTCTGAATAACTTGATCAATTAATCTTTACGGGGTGTTTAAAATAATGTTATTGCAAGATTAATATACAATAACTTTGGTTTTGATGTGAAGCATCAAGGTTATACTTATTTTTGCTATAGAATCTTTATAATAAGCCTTATAAATAGGTATTCCTTAATTGAGGAGTCACTCTAGACTTCTGGAATAAGCGTATAAGAACATAATCTTAGCTAAGTGTTTTTTGATGGGAATTTGTATGCACATTTTGCAGTGAAATCCTAAAAGAAAAGTGTGTTGTTATGCTTCTCTTGTTGATATGCTTTCTTAGTGTCGGTGCTACTTGAATAAGGACATTGTTGATGGCAATACTGTCTAATGTGATTGCTTTTCTAGTTAAAGCAGCATATGGAAGTCCTGTCACAACATTTCGATTGTCTCCGGGAAGATATGGAACTTAAATCAGTGCCTAATTGTTAGATGCATATACTGCTGTCAAATTATATTATTTTCCCCACTGAAACTGATAAAAAATTGAAATATTAAATCTAATATAATTTTAATATAGTTAGAACAAAAAAGAGAATACTCCTAAAAAGTGCTCTACTGACATGTTCATAGAAGTTATTTTATAATAGAGAAAAAGTTTAACAAATGTTAATATTATAAGTATCCCAAAATAGTGTGACATTTGAACTCTGGCATGCTCAATGGAATAGTATGCAGACATTAATAAAATGATGACATCATAATCTTGAACAGACACTTATAGTGGAATATGACTAAAGCATGACCTCACTTGAAGAACAAATGTACACATTAGAAAAATAAATCAAAGGAAATCAGACCTTAAAATCTGACTGACCTACTTTTCACCATGGTCTATTAAACTTCTGAACTGTGACCACCTGTTTTAACGTAACCTAGCTATCCGTACCATGAATTAAGATGATCTGAGTCAACATGACTTAGTTATTTGGTCCAGGGAAACTTTTCCTGGGAAGGACTAACCTGTTAACCAATAAATAACCTTACTGTTTGCATCAGGAATCCCATGCAGATCAATTATCTGATATAGCAATCTCCTTGGAAAACAGCCCCCTTAAGAAGCAACTGTTTAATTTCCAAGACTAACTTCAACAGCCTCAGCTTTCTATGTCTACAAATCTTAAACTATTACATCAAAACTTTTGTCTAGTCCCCAGCAGTTCCTCTCCCTGGAAGACCTACATTTGAGTCAGACCTCAAGTCCTATAAATATTCATTTTGACTCCTTACTTAGACATTACTGTCTTTCACTTTGTCAAGGTATTCCCCCTTACTGTTGACAGTTCTAGCAAATTTAGTTCCATTTTACTAATATGTTATAGTTTGGGGAGCTCAATTCAATGATTTTATTTTAATTTTTTAAAATTTTTATTGGAGTATAGTTGATTTACAATGCTGTGTTAGTTTCAGGTGTACAGCAAAGTGAATCAGTTACACATATACATATATCCATTCTTTTTTAGAATTCCTTCCCATTTAGGTTAACACAGAGCACTGAGTAGAGTTCCCTATGCTATACAATACATTCTCATTAGTTATCTATTTTATAGATAGTAGTGTATAAAAATCAATCCTAATCTCCCAATTCATCCCACCCACTTCTTTCCCCTTTGGTAGCCATAATTTTGTTCTCTACATGTGTGACTCTTTTTCTGCTTTGCAAATAAGTTCACCTGTACCATTTTTCTAGATTCCACATATAAGCGATATTATACAATATTTGTTTTTCTATTTCTGACTTACTTCACTCTATATGACAATCTCTAGGTCCTTCCATGTCTCTGCAAATGGCACTATTTTGTTCCTTTTTATTGCTGAGTAATATTCCATTGTATATATGTACCACATTTTCTTTATACATTCTTCCATTGATGGACATTTAGGTTGCTTCCATGTCCTGGCTATTGTAAATAGTGCTGAAATGAACATTGGGGTGCATGCAACCTTCTGAATTCTGGTTTTCTCTGGATATATGCCTAGAAGTGGAATTGCTGGGTCACATGGTAGTTCTATTTTTAGGATTTTAAGGAAACTCCATACTGTTCTCCATAGTGGCTGTACCAATTTACATTTCCACCAGTAGTGTAGAAGGGTCCCCTTTTCTCCACACCCTCTCCAGCATTTATTGTTTGTAGATTTTTTTGATGATGGTCATTCTGACCTGTGTGAGGTGATACCTCATTGTAGTTTTGATTTGCATTTCTCTAATAATTAGTGATGTTGAGCAGCTTTTCATGTGTTTGTTGACCATCTATATCTCTTCTGTAGAGAAATGTCTTTTTAGGTATTCTGCCCATTTTTTTGATTGGGTTGTTTGTTTTCTTGATATTGAGCTCCATGAGCTGCTTGTATATTTTGGAAATTAGTGCCTTGTCAGTTGCTTCATTTGCAAGTATTTTATTCCATTCTGAGGGCTGTCTTTTCATCTTGTTTATGGTTTCCTTTACCTTGCAAAAGCTTTTAAGTTTAATAAGGTCCCCTTTGTTTTTATTTTCACTACTCTAGGCAGTTGTTCACAAAAGATCTTGCTGTGATTTATGTCAAAGAGTATTCCGCCTACGTTTTCCTCTGAGTCTTGTAGTATCCAACCTTACATTTAGGTCTTTAACCCATTTTGAGTTTATTTTTGTGTATGGTGTTAGGGAGTGTTCTAATTTCATTTTCTTTACATGTAGCTGTCCAGTTTTTCCAACAACATTTATTGAAAAGACAATCATTTCTTCATTGTATATTCTTGCCTCCTTTGTTATAGATTAGGTGGCCATAGGCACATGGGTTTATCTCTGGACTTGCTATACTGTTCCATTGATCTATATTTCTGTTTTTGTGTCAGTACCATACTGTTTTGATTACTGTAACTTTGTAGTATAGTCTGAAGTCAGGGCACCTGATTCCTCCAGCTCTGTTCTTCTTTCTCAAGATTGTTTTCACTATTCAGTGTCTTTTGTTTTTCCATACAAAATGTAAAATTTTTAGCTCTAATTCTGTGAAAAATGCCATTGGTAATTTGATAGGGATTGCACTGAATCTGTAGATTGCTTTGGATAGTATAGTCATTTTCACAATATTGATTCTTCCACTCCAATACATGGTATATCTCTCCATCTGTTTGTGTCATCATTGATTTGTTTCATGAGTATCTTACAGTTTTCTGAGTACAGGTCTTTTCCCTCCTTAGGTAGGTTTATTCCTATGTATTTTATTATTTTTGATGTGATGGTAAATTGGATAATTTCCTTAATCTCTCTTTGTGATATTTCATTGTTAGTGTGTAGGAATGCAAGAGATTTCTGTGTATTAATTTTGTATCGTTCAAATTTACCAAATTCATTGATTAGCTCTAGTAGTTTTCTGGTAGTATCTTTAGGATTTTCTATGTATAATATTATGTCATCTACAGACAATGACAGTTTTACTTCTTTTCTGATTTGGATTCCTTTTACTTCATTTTCTTCTCTGATAGCTGTGGCTAAGACTTCTAAAACTATGTAGAATAAAAGTGGTGAGAGTGGACATCCTTATCTTGCTCCCAATTTGAGAGGGAATGCTTTCAGCTTTTCACCATTGAGTATGATGTTAGCTATAGGTTTGCAATATATGATTTTTTTTGCGGTATGCAGGCCTCTCACTGTTCTGGGCTCTCCGGTTGCAGAGCACAGGCTCTGGATGTGCAGGCCCAGAGACCATGGCTCATGGGCCCAGCTGCTCCATGGCATGTGGGATTCTCCCAGACCAGGGCACGAACCCGTGTCCCCTGCATCGGCAGGCAGACTCTCAACTACTGTGCCACAGGGAAGCCCGGTAATATATGTATTATTTTATGTTGAGGTATGTTCCCTCTAGGCCCACTTTCTTGAGAGTTTTATCATAAATTTATGTTGAATTTTGTCAAATGCTTTTTCTGCATTTATTGAGAAGATCATATGGTTTTTATTATTTTATTTTGTCAGGGAACACTTAGGTTGTTTTTTTCAGATCTTTGTTATTGTGAATAATGTTTCAATGAACATGGGAATGCAGATATCACTTCAAGATCCTGATTTCATTTCCTCTGAATATATGCTAAGAAGTGTGACTGCTGGATTATATGGCAGTTTGTATTTTTAATATTTTGAAGAACTGCCATTTTGTTTTCCATAATGACTATACCAATTTACATTCCTACCAAAAGGGTTGACTTTTCTCCATACCCTTACCAACACTTGTTATCTGTTGTCTTTTTGATAATATACATCAATATTTCACTGGGGTTTTGATTTGCTTGACTCTGATGACAAATGATGTTGAGTACAATATCACATACCTGTTGGCAATTTGTCTTTTTTGGAAAAAATTCAGTACTTTACCCATTTGATTATTTGCTTTGTTTTATTTTTCAATTTTTTACTATTACTATTGTTATTATTATTGCTGTTTAGTTGTTTGCTATATATTTTGGATAATACTCCCTTATCAGATATATGGTTTTTGAATATTTTCTTCCATTCCATAATTTGTCTTTTCACTTTTTGATGGTTTTCTTTGCTGTGCAGGAACTTTTTACTTTGATATAATTTCACTTGCTTATTTTTGCTTTTATTGCCTGAACTTTTAGTGTCTTATCTAAAAAAATAATTGCCAAGATCAATATCAAGCAGCTTTTCTCTATGTTTTCTTTTAGAAGTTTTATAATTTCAGGTCTTATGTTTAAGTCTTCAGTACATTTTGAATTAAATTTTTGTAAGGGTAAGATAGGGTTCCAATATCCTTCTTTTGAATATGATGTCCAATTTTTCCAACACAATTTATTGAACGGACTGTCCTTTCCTCATTATGTATCCTTGACACCCTTGTTATAGATTATTTGATTGTATATGTGTGGTTTTATTTCTGGGCTCTCTATTCTGTTCTAGTGGTCTATGTGTCTATTATTATGTCAGTACCATAATGCTTCAATCACTATATTTTGTATTACAATTTAAAATCAGGATATGTGATCCTTCAACATTGTTCTTCTTCTTCAAGATTATTTTGACTATTTATAATTCCATATGAATCTTAAGATTGTTTTTTCTAATTATTTTTTTTTAAAATCCCTTCGGAATTTTGATAAAGATTGCAATGAATCTGTAGATGGCCTTAGGTGGTATGGATATTTTAGCAATGTTGTTTCAATCATTGAATATGAGAATATTTTTATTTATTTGTCTTCTATTTTTTTCATCGCTGTCTTTTGGTTTTCTGTTGACAGATCTTTCACTTCCTTTGTTAAATTTATTTTGAAGTATTATATTCTTTTTAATGCTTTTATATATGAGCATTGTTTTATTAATTTCCTTTTCAGATAGTTCTTTGCTAATCTACAGACATACAACTGATTTTTGTATATTGTTTTTGTTTTCTGCAAATTTACAAAATTCGTTTATTTGTTCTTATATTTTTAATAAAGAATTTGCATATCTTAATATATAATACATGTAATCTGCAAATAGAAGCAGTTTTACTTCCTCCTTTCTGATTTTGATGACTTTTATTTTCTTTTCTGGCCAAAATATTCACTCTGTTGAATAGAAGTAGCCAGAGTGGGCATCCTGTCTTGTTCTGATCTAAGAAAAAACTTTCCAGTGTTCACTGTTAAGTTGATGTTATCTATGGCTTGTTGTGTATTTTTTTTTTAACATCTTGATTGGAGTATAACTGCTTTACATTGTTGTGTTAGTTTCTGCTGTATAACAAAGTGAATCAGCTGTACGTATATATGTATATCCCCATTTCCCCTGCCTCTTGCGTCTCCCTCCCACTCTCCCTATCCCACCCCTTGAGGTGGTCGCAAAGCACGGAGCTGATCTCCCTGTGTTATGCGGCTGCTTCCCACTAGCTATCTATTGTACATTTGGTAGTGTATATATGTTAATGCCACTTTCTCACTTTTTCCCAGTTTACCCTTTTCCTACTCCGTGTCCTCAAGTCCATTTTCTATGTCTGCATCTTTATTCCTGTCTTACCCCTAGGTTCTTCAGAACCTTTTTTTTTAAGATTCCATATATATGTGTTAACATACAGTATTTGTTTTTCTCTTTCTGACTTATTTCACTCTCTATGACAGACTCTTAAGTCCATCCATCTCACTACAAATAACTCACAGGTTTTATTATGTTAAGGTACATTCCTTTTATACCTAATTTTTAAAGATGCTGTTAAATCATGAAAGGATGTTAAATTTTGTCAAATGCTTTTTCTGCATCTATTGAGATGATCATAGATTTCTATCCTTTTTTCTGCTAGAATAGTGTATTATATTTTTTGATTTGCATGTGTTGAAACAGCTTTCCATCTCAGGGATAAATCCCACTTGATCCTGTTGTATGATTCTTTCAATGTGCTGTTAAATTTGTTTTACTAGTATTTTGTTAAAAAAATTTTGAATCTTTATTTATAAGAGATATTGGTATATATATATATATATATATTTTTTTTTTTTCTTGTAGTGCCCTTGTCTGATTTTGGTAAGAGAGTAATAATGTCCTCATAAAATAAGTTTGGAATTGTTTTCCCTTCTTCAATATTTTAGAAGATGTTGAGAAAGATTGTCATTAGTTCTTTAAATGGATGGTAGAATTCATCCTTGACGCCATCTGGGCCCAGATTTTTCATTGTTGGGAGATTTTTGAACACTGATTCAATATCCTTTACTCTTAATTGGTCTGTTCAGATTTTCTATTTCTTTATGCTTCAGTCTTGTTAGATTGTATGTTTTTAGAACTTTATCCATTTCTTCTAGGTTAACCAATCTATTGATGTATATTGTTCATAGAATTATTTTATGATTCTTTGTATTTCTGTGGTATCAGATGTATTGTCTCCACTTTCACTAATTATTTTAGTCTTCTCTCATTTATTGTGGATTACTCTAGCTAAAAGTTTCTCAATTGTGTTTATCTTTTCAAAATAGCAACACTTAATTTTTAAAATATTTTATAATGTCTTTCTAGTCTCTATTTTATTTATTTCTGCTCTAATCTGTATTTCCTTCCTTCTGCTAACTTTGAGCATAGTTTCTTCTTCTAGTTTTAGGAATTTTAAATTAGGTAGTTTATTTAAATATCTTTCTTTTTTCTTTTAGTATGTATTTATACCAATAGAGTTCCCTTTTAGAACTCATTTTTGGTGTATTCCTTAATTTTTGGTATGTTCTGTTTCCATTTTCAATTGTTTCAAGATACTTCTTAATTTTCTTTTTAACTTCTTTGCCCCATGGGTAGCTCAGAAATGTGCTGCTAAATTTCAACTTATTTGTGAATTTTCTAATTTTCCTTTTTTATTAATTTATAGTTTGATACCATTATGGTCAGAAATAATACTTGAAATGATTTCAATCTTTTCAAATTTTTTCACACTTATGGAATGTTTTATATATGTCTGTTAGGTTTATTTAGTCTATAGTGCTATTCAAGTCCACTACTACCTTATTGATTTATAGGTCCTAGTACCACAGTTGGTGAGCCTGCCTTTGCAAAACTGCCCTCCACCACTTGGGTTCCATCAGGATTTCCCAATCTCCTATTTCCCATAGTTTCCACAAAGATACTTTTGTCCATGGATGGCTGCCAAGTTATTGTTGCTGTGGCAGAAACAAGTGGCAGACTTCTTGTTTCTCCATTGCTAACCTCAACAGAAAAGTTAATCTGCATCCACTATACAGCCTTAAAGCAATTGATCAAGACATTAACCTTTTCCCCTCACATTGTCCAAAATTTCCTGACATACTTTCATTAGATTTTTATGTCCTTGGTCCCTGATCCTTGCTGTATATCCAAAACAAATTTCTAACTTTGCTCCCAAATACATTTGATGTTCAGTTTGATTATTTACCTAATATACATTTTTCTTCTTCCACATACATCTTCTCAAAGCTCATTTCTCTGGTCTTTGCAGCTTGCTTTATCTTTGATGAAGCCTCACTTCCTAATGACATCTTTGGATCCAAATTCCATTATAACCTTATTTTTTCTTCAGCTGTATCCATGACAGACATTACATTTAAAAGAAAGATTACAAACAGTTTTCAATAAAGTAAATGTTGACAAATTAAAAATATCTTTCAGATAATTAAGCCTGTACTTTCTTAAAGTTTACTTGAAGGTCTCTTCCCCCTTTGCATGTTTTAGCCACAGCTGTATGATTATCCCTATAAACAACACAAATTTCTTTGTGGTTTAGATAATGAATTTGATTCTATAATTTGGTGATTTTGGGGCATATGATAAACTCACAATGCCCTGATTTTATTACCACTGTAAAACATTAGGCCATTCTTCCTACCATTCATCTTTAATTCCTTCATACAGGTTGACCCTTAAATTCAATCAAATTTGACTCTTTTTGGATAATTTTCTTAAGAGAAAGAGAAAATAACTGGAATAATTAATGCATGTTTTCATCTCAAACTATGTTTTGTTATTAACTTTACACTCAAAATAAAAAGTTCTTGAGAGCAAGATGATATCTTTATTACATTTACTCTCTCCAAATAATTTGCTTATTAAATCCTCTGTTACATATGCATGGAACTATTCAGGCAGCATAACTCATATGAAATTATAACATAATGGGAGAATGTTAAGAACATTTAGAAAGAGCTGTTTCATGAAAGCTGTCTAATTTTATTCTTCTCTCCAAAAGCTACCCTTTCAAAGTTCCCCAAATAAAAGAAAGCAAAACTTACTGTATCTCCTCAATGTAAATAGCTATTTACCTTCCACTTTGCCATTGGCATGGAAACTTTCCAAGTGTCCTTATATGTTTAACAAAGTAAAATATCTACCATGTAACTATGATGAAAACACTAAGATGGAGCCATTTATTTACAATCCTTGGCCTAATATTAGAAGAGCCAGAAATTTCACTCTACACTCCTGATATTTGTAATAGTCTTTTTTTTTAAAAAAAATGAAAGCCATATAATTTATTTTTTCTGACAGGCCTTCAATTATTTCTACACTTTGGGAGTAATATAGTTTTTTCCACACAAAATAAGTTTAAGAAAAACATTTGCTGCAATTGGCATAAAATCAAACTCAAACTAACTAGAAGTAAATTTTTGAGCATTTATTTCCTTAATAAAATTTAGAAGCTACACTGTGTATGTAACATATGAAATTGAACAATATACTGAGGTGCTTGTTTTCAAATTATATTTAAAACTGAACTGATCACTATTCAGGGCAGAAAATTTTTCTTCTCTCTACAAAATTTCAAAATAAAACTTGGTAAAGTAATTAGTCTTAATTTTAATAGTTAGTGAAATAAGTTTTGGAAAGTACTTCTCTGCTTTCTTGAACTCATATTTTGTTTTTGTTATAGTTTAGATTTAGGAAAATGCACTACTATCTGACTATGGAGAAAATGGAAATGGAACAAAATGTGGGGGTCATCTCTAGATATTTTGCACAAAGAATATCTACTTAGTGAAGTCCTACCAGTAGATTTATAATTTAAGGTTGAGACTGCCTCCATGAACATCATTTGTTTTGGGTTCAGGGATTGTAAAGTAATTTTAATATTAATCTTCACCAAAAAGAAAGATAGAAGAACTAATGTCTTTAATCAAATGACTTCATAGTAATCAAAGAGAGATAAAATTATTTTGGAGAACAGAAACTTCATTTGTTATGATTTAGTACATACTTTTACATCACTATAATTTCCATAAAACCTAGAGAAGAAAATATCAATTTTATCATGACTATTATCTCTCAAATTAACTTAAATTTTGAGAGAATATTGCTTCATATACACATAAATATACTTTATGTCTAATTAATTCTATTTGTTGATGTGATACACTTATCTTCTCCAGTGCCTGTTGGACCTGAAACAAAATGTCTTTAGATCTAGACTGTACTTAATTATGAGTTACAAAAACACAAACATGTGTGGCTCTCAGACCTTGCACCTGACTTAGCTTTTAATGTTGACTCACACATAAGCAGGCTGGTCTACTCCATCTTGAGCAATTAAAGACTGTAAAGACCTTATACCTCCAGAAATTCCTACAGTACCTTCAGACATAAATATTTGAGATTTCACAAATATCATGACTGAAATTCCTTTGTCTTTCACTGTATTTAAGCTCCCTACTGAAACTAGAGTCTATTCTCCACCATAATTTAATTATCTGAGTTCAGTGTCTCCCCTCATTTACTTAAGGCTGGTCATTGCTTCAAACTGGATGGATGCTCGTATCTACTACCACCACTGTATTTCCAGCCACCTGAATACATGAGCGATCACTGTCAAGAAAACTCTTCTTCCTTCACCATATATCACATTAAACTCATTGGATATTAATACCAGCTTGGATTGTACTTCATGTGCTACATACACTTTCTGACTTTTACTCTGGGTACATTTGCTGTAACAATACTCCTTTTCTGATGGTAGACTTTTCCATTTCTCTGTCTTTTTTTCTCTTTCCTGCTCTATCTTGGCCATTTAATGAATTTGTCCCATTTATTCTTTATTATATATTATGTTTTTAAAACAAACAAAATATAAAAGTACATTTTATTCACTGAGCAACAGCATTTTACCCTTCTAAATTTTCTATCCAACAGAGAGTCTTATTATATTTCTTCTTTAACTTAGATTTTTACCTTTATAACCAAATACCTTTTTATGACCTGGATTACTTTTGTTTCTCAATATCTTGCATTCCCTTATTTCTTTATTGAACTTAGTCTTTCTACTTATTATTGAACCTAATACCTATATGGTGTTACAAAAATTCATAGGAGTGTAAGAGACTACTATGAGCAATTATATGACAACAAATTGGATAATTTGGAAGAAAATAAAAATTCCTAGAAACAACCTACAAAGACTGAATTATGAAGAAATAAAAAATCTGAACAGACCTATAATAAATAAAGAGATTGCATCAGTCATCAAAAACTTCCCAAAATGAAAAGCCCAGGATCAGATGACGCACTGGTGAATTCTATCAAAAACTTAATGAAGAATTAACAGCAATTTTTCTCAGAGTCTTCCAAAAGATTGAAGAGTTGGAAACACTTCCAAACTCACTTTAAGAGGCAAGCTTTACACTGATGCCAGGAAAATAGGGACACTACAAGAAAATAATAGACTAATATCCCTGATACAGATGAATAATTTCTCAACAAAATACAAGGAAGACAAATTCAACAACATATTAACCAATTTATACACCATGATCAAGTGGGATTGATCTCTGGGTGGCAAAGTTGGTTCAGTATGTGCAAATAAATAAATGTGAAACACCACAACAGTAAAATGAAAAACAATGATATAATCATCTCAATAGATTCAAATAAAGCATTTGACAAAATACAATATCTTTTCATGATAAAAGTCCTCAAAATTTAGATATAGAAAGAACATACCTCAACATAATAAAGCCCATTTACCACAAACTCCCGGTTTATATACTAAATGGTGAACGATTGAAAGCTTTTCCTTAAGATCAGGAACAAGACAAGACTCTCACCACTGTTATTCAACATAGTATTGAAAGTCCTAGCTAGAACAATTAGACAAGACAAAGAAATAAAAGTCATCCACACTGGAAAAGAAGTAAAATTGTCATTATTTGCAGATGATATAAACTTATATAGAGGAAGTCTTAGACCCAAACAACAACCTGTTGGAATTAATCAGTGGTTTCAATTCAGAATGCAGGACATAAAATTGATATATAGAACTTCTTTGAGTTTCTATACACTAAAAGAAACATCTTAAAAAGAAATAAAAATACTATTCCTTCACAATCGCATCAAAAAACAATAAAACACCTAGGAATAAATTAAACCAAGGAAGTGAAAGTTCTGTACACTGAAAACTACAAGACTTTGATAAAAGAAATTGAAAAAGACACAAACAAATGGAAAGATATCCCATGTTCCTGGATCAGAAGAATTATTATTGTTAAAATGTCCATACTACCCAAAGCCATCTATAGATTCAATGCAATTCCGTCAAAATCCCAATGGAATTTTTATAGAAACAGAAGAAAAAATTCTAACATTTGTATAGAACCACAAAAAACCCATTATAGACAAAGCAATCCTGAGAAAGAACAAAACCAGAAGCCTCACAATTCCTGATTTTAAAGTATACTACAAAGCTTTAGTAATTAAAACAGTATGGTACTGGCATAAAAAAATACACATACCAATAGAACAGAATACAGATGGTGTCTGACTTATGATGGTTCAACTTAAATTTTTTTGACTTTATGACATTGAGAAAGTGATACCCATTCAGTAGAAACCATACTCTGAATTTTGGATTTTGATCTTTTCTTGGGCTGGTGATATGCATTATGATTCTATCTCATGATTCTGATCAGTGGAGTGAGCCTCAGCTCCCAGCCAGCCATGTGATCACGAGGGTCAACAACCAATACACTTACGACCATTCCGTTTTTCACTTATCAACAGACTATTCCATAAATTATAAAAGATATTCAACACTTTATTATAAAATATGCTTTATGTTATATGACTTTTCCCAATGGTAGTCTAATGTAAATGTTCTGAGCACATTTAAAGTATGCTAGTCTAAATTTTGATCCTCTGAGTTTAGGTGTATTAAATGCATTTTCAACTTACAACATTTTCAACTTATGATGGATTTATCAGGATGTAACAACATTGAAAGTTGAGGAAGATCTGTGGATAGCCCAGAATTAAATCCTCATATATATAGTCAACAATTTGGTAAGGGATCCAAGACTACTGAGTGGGAAAAAAATAGTTTCTTCAACAAATGCTACTGAGAGCTAGTTAACCACATACAGAAAAATGAAATTGAACCTCTATCTTACACCACTCTCAGGAATTAACCTGAAATAATTTAGGACATAAACCTAAAACCTAATACCATAAAACTCCTAGAAGAAAATATCGGGAAGAAGTTTCTTGACATTGGTCTTGGCAATGATTTTTTGGACATGACACCAAAAACACAAGCAACAAAAGGAAATATCAACAATTGGGAACTACATCAAAGTAAAAAGTCTCTGCACAACAAAGTTAGCAATCAACAAGATGAAAACCTAAGGAATAGGAGAAAATATTTGCACATCATATATTGGATAAGGAATTAATGTATATAACCCCAAAATATACAAAGAACTCATAAAACTCAATAACAACAACAACAAACAAATCTGGTTAAAAAAAATGGGGAGGGGGTCTGAATAGACATTTTTTCAAAGAAGACACACAAACTTCCAATATGTAACATGAAAATATGCTCAACATCACTAATCATCATGGAAATGCAAATCAAATCCAGTAAAACTACCCCACACCTATTAGAATGGCTATCATTCAGAAGACAAGAGATAACAAATGTTGGTGAGGATGTGGAGAAAAGGAAACACTTGTGCACTGATGGTGGGAATGTAAATTGGTGCAGCTACTATGGAAAACAGTATGGAGTTTCCTCAAAAAATTAAAGAGATAGCTAACATATAATCCAGCAACTTTTCTGCTTCTGAATATACATATACACATACACAGAACAGGATATGGAAAAGATATCTGCATGCTCATGTTTATTACAACATTATTCACAATAGCTAATATATGGAAACAATCCATGCGTTCATCAATAGATGAATGGATAAAGATAATGTGAGATTATATATATGTGAGATTATATATATATATATACACACACACACACACACACACATACCACAATGCAATATTATTCAGCCATGAGAAAGAAAAGGAAATCCTGTCATTTGCAACAACTTGGATGGACCTTGAAGGCATTATGCTAAGTGAGATAAGTCAGACATAGGAAGATGAATATGTATGATACTATTTATATGTGGAATATTAAAAAAGAAAATACTTGTAAAGACAGAGATTGTAACGGTAGTTACCTGGGGTTGGGGGAATGGGGGAGATGTTGTTTAAGGATACAAAAATATGCAACTAATAGATAAATTATTTCTGTAGATCTAATGTAGAACATAGTGCTTATAGTAAAAATATATTGTAATACAAACTTCAAAGTTGCTAAGAGACTATATTTTAATTGCTCTCACCACTGAAAACAAAATGATCATTATGATCATTATAATTATTATGTCATAGAAGTATTAGTAAACACACAGTAATAACCATATTGCAGTATATATCAAATCAACAGGTTGTACACCTTAAACTTACACAATGCTATACATCAATTACATCTCAGTTTAAAACATTTTTAAAAATAGGAAAAAAAATGTACGAACAAGTTCATGGGGAGAAATGTTTCCAAAATTTATGTATAGTAATATTGTGTAAATTTATGCTAAGTGAAAGAAGAAACAAGGCATTCAAGAATATCTACAGTGTGTTTCCATTCATTTAAAGTTCAAAACTATAAAAGCATGTAATGCATGTAAGGCCACTAAATGATCAAGCAAAGTAAGGGAATTATTACCACAAATGCCAAAACAATGGTTATCTCTGAGGGAAGGGAAATGGGATGGAGTCAGAGAGAGTCAGTGAGGATTTCTAGCATGCTTGTGATGCTCTAATTCTTAATCTAGTTGTTGTTAGAAAATGTCCACTTTATTATATCCTTTATGTAGATATACATTATGTATATCTTAACAGCCAAATGACTTTTAAATTAAAATATTATTTATATATAAGATATAGTTAAAATTTTATTTTAAAATTACTAAGTGAGGAGGGGAAATGTTCCAATTAGAGGGAAAAATGCCCAAAATGAAGGCTTCTGTGTTCCAGAAACTGAAAGAATTTCAGTGTGACAGGAGCCACTTGAGTGAGGGAGAGAAGAGATAAAATGAGATTGTAGAGAAAGGAAGGGTCTGATAATGTAGATTCATACAAGATCAAATTCAGCACCCTCAGAATTGCTGCAGGGAGTTTCATAGACCCTCTTCTCTACTGTGATCCACGCGTTTCTTGGAATCTCCCGAAAGGAGAAAGACAGACACCCCACCATTGCCATTACCATTTTCTGACCAAGTATTCTCTGGGTACTCAGTTCTTATTTAATTACACACCATCATGGTAACATAAGATGAAAACTTCATGTATTTCACAACTATCAAAATATCAAAAATCTTTTTACCTTTATTGTGTATCATTTATTAAGATAACTAATTTCAAAGACAATAAACAAAAGTGCCTCTGGATGCTGTGTGACTGTGGGCAAGTCACCATTCTGAACCTCTTTTCTCATCTGCAAAATTATGGGATGTTTGGGGATTAAAGGAAACTGCAGGTCACCTAGTCTATCCCAGAAGCACTTCAGTCCTACCTGAACCTCTTCTGCCTAATGACAAATAAGAAACAAAAGAATAGCATTGTTTTAAAATATAATAACACAGTGTTTTCTTTTTTTCTTTCTAATTTTTACTTAAAGGTCGGGTGTAAATATATACAGGAATTGTGTATTTTATGAGGTTGCCATCTCAAATCAGAGAAAAAAGTGGATTATCCAAGAAATCGTGCTGGGACAATTGACTAGCCATATGAAAAAAGACAAAAAGTTAGACCTCCACCTCATCCTTCCAATGAAATAAATTTCACAGTGATCAAAAATTTGAACATTTTAAAACCCAATAAATTTTATAATAAAATAAAACAATGTTTCACCTAAATAAACAAACATAAAAAGACTAGTTGGGTGACTCTTTTGTCAAATACGTACTATTTAATTTTTTTTTTAAATCCAAACTCATTGGAATTAAATAGCACAATTTATAAAAACTGCTTAACAAAGTTCCGAAGCAAACCCTTAATAAATAGTGATCATAATTAATAATAAATAATGATAGCAGTAATAGTAAGAGTAATTATGATCATTATTGTTATTTTATTTTGTTGAAAGCATTCCTTTAATTTAATATGTAGATTATTCCCATTCTTAGCAGTTTCCACTACTAATAAGTCTACGGCTTTTCTCTTGTTTAAAGTCATGGTTAATTTGATATTCAATCACAAATATTTAAAACATGTCCATCTTCATCATACAAAATGTCCAAAATAAATTACACATGATGGCATTAAATGTTACTCTGTCAAAGTGCTGCCTTTATAGCAGAGAATAAGGATCCTTTCTTTGCTTCCATTTCCATATTACATTCACGTGTGTCCCTGAATGCCTCAATGTGAATTGACAGTGAGATATTGTTAAACTTGCTTTATCACAAAAGGGCAAAGCTATAATCACAGACTTGCTTCAAGGTTCACTTTCCTGTCAAGGCAGAGAATTGGATGAGTTTATGATAACAAGTCTGTTTATATAACACACAATTTAACAATTTTATGATATTTAATGTGTGGTGAAGTGCTTTGAGAAGTATAAACCAATGTATAAATGTTGGTATTTGTTGCTGTTCCTCTTATCACTTTGGCTTTGCTATTATTTTTTGTTTTTGCTATTATTTTTTGCTTTTTGGAAATGGAATTCTTTGTGATTCATGTCAGAATCTTGAGGAGAACAGAAAAATAGAATAAGAAAAAAAAAGAGTAGGTTTCACACACTCAACAACTAGCCCTGTGTTTACAAATTGCCAGGTGTGTGTGAGACACCACAACACATTTTGATGCCTCCGTTTGAAAAGCAAGCATAATAATTCTGTCTTGCTTAAGTCACTGAATTGTGGTGACTATCAAACATACCAATAAAGGTGAATGATTCATTAATAATAAAGTTGTGTTAAAAAAATGTCAAACTTGAGCTTCCTTGTTAAGGCAGACAATGACATTATGTAGCCAAAGCACCATCACATTCTCTACTCTACTTTGTGTGTGTGTCTGTGTGTGCACACGTGGGCCTATACACATATAATGAAAAGACCTGTGACAAAATCACAAGAGTATTTATGACTTATTGGTGATCTATGTGTAATGTAGGCAAATAAATGTATATCTATCTATCTATATATACATACATATATATACACACATATATATATGCTGTTTTGGTATTTCCAAGTTTTCTTCTGTTACTATACATTATCTTAATACTTTTCCATCTTCCCCTCCTCCCCCAGCATTCAACATAAACTCTATATGTGAAATAAATTACTATACTTGCTGCCTTTAGTCTATATCATGTAATTTTTTTCTCTCCTATTTCTATTTTCATTCCTCCTGCAAACTTTTCTCTTTTAGCTCTGTCTAAATCCCATTTAGCTTCAAGACAAAAAATTGTATCTTAGATTTATGAGTTATTTATTATATAATCTATATATATGACCACCTAAATCTTGTTGCTTAAACAATTCTTGCAAGAAGGAACCTTGCATTTTATGTATGTATGCTTCCCTTATTGTTTACAATAGTGTATGTCCTTAGTTTGCACTCTTATTGAGTGTAATACCCCTTGATTTGCTTTAGTTCGTCTTTATTTCCTGAAAATAACTATCCTGACTGGATATAAATAATATCATTTCATCAGCTATTTCATCACTTGTTCTGACCCCTGATACAAATGCAAAAACAAAACAATCAGCACCATTCTACCATTTACCACTTTTTAAAAAAATTTTATAATCACGGCATTCAAAAGGGGTCATTTCTTAAGATGATAATCTTAAATTATATTACTGCACTTACTGCCATAGAGCATTTGAGATAATGATTTATAATAATAGGTACAAGTTTGCTGAGGCTCTTAATAGAAAACAGAACATCAAAAACTAGTGGACAGAGAAAAAAATCAATCATCAACAGGAGTGATTTTCAAACTTATTTTTTACTAACAGGTTTTTAAAAAATAGTTACAAATGTTATGTACCTTAAATAAATTCTTACCTGAAATCCAGTATGTCTGACAAGATATTTGAAACCTTCCTGGTCCATGTGAAAGACGGCGGGATCCAAAAGTCCTGAACAATTGACACTTCTTCAATCCCTGCACTAGTGGCTTCAGCTGTATTAGATTTTAGGGAGTTTACACTACTTACACTAATGCAATTAAAGGTATTTGTATTGAGTATTGGTTAAATTGAATGCTGATCTTTTTGTTTAAAAGGCAAATACTGCAGTGTCAGAATATAATGAAGGAAAATATAAAAAATCTTCAAGAGAAGCACCAATTTCCTTGGTAAAAAGTGAATTTACTGTATGTATCAGTATAAATCATTGAGAAACATATTTGGCAATGCCTTCAAAATGGGTCTTTCATACTATAAAACATCATGCTTTATGTAGCTGTTTCTTGTATGTATGTTCAATAAAAATGTGGGATAATTCTGTTGAATAAAATAATTTCTGCATAGGGATAAACTGCTGATGTCCACAAAAGGAGGTTTTAGGTAATCTAATTTGATACGTGAATGACTTGAAGAGTGAATATGTGGCTATAGAGTCTATATGTCTTCCTTAAATATAATATATTTTTGCAAGCTTCTAAAAATAGAACCTGGATAGTACTTAATTTTATGTTAAATTTTAGGTGAAACCCTACATGATAACTTTTACAATTTAAATGAGGAAATACATGTTCTAAATGTCTGATGTGCAAATAGTGTTTTGGCTGACCTTTTGTGAGGATCATTAAAAATATTACAGGTGAGGAATGTCTATACACAATTATGTAGAGATAAGTAATTTTTAATTGCCCATATTGGATAGAGTGTTCAAAATTTCAGTTTAACACTGAAGTTTGGATTTTATTTTTTGTATTTCAGGGAGCCTTATTCCAACTACATATCAGCTGACCTTCTACATCAATACAGAAATGAATAGGAAAATATTCCTTTCTGGATTATCCCTGGAATAAGGTCACAATATTACTTCTTTTGCAAGACAAACAACATCTGAAGATATTTGGTCATTTTGATGTCTCTACTAAGAATCTCTTAAAACAGACTTAGTTTTAAACCATCTCCTCAAAGTTAGTTCATAGAAGTCATTTTTTTTTCTCACTTTCTACACAGCTTGTTCTCTGAAATTTATCTAATCATGTGTTCTTTCTTCTCTTCTCTCTCTATCCCTTTCTTCTTCTCATTCCCCTCTTTTCCTTCTCTCCTTCTTCCTTCTGACTTTCCTCATGCAGTTATTCATTTCATCATATATTTAACAAACAATTAAATTAGTTACTATATGACATTATCTATCAGGCAGATTTCATAAAACTGAAAAATGCCTCACTCACAGTCAACACAGTATAGGTGAAAAAGGATGTACTGGGCAAAGGGTAGTTCATATGCAATGCTAGAAGATTGTATATTCATAGATCTTTGTAGCCAAAAGCTTATAAATAATTTTCTTCTCATATTTGGCAAGAACAAAATTAATATTGGGATATTGGAGGGGAAAACAGTGAAAAAGGAATACACCTATATTCAATAATAAAGAGGTGTGGCTTTATTTTGCATTATTTACAAAGCCATAGGAAGATAATATGGGGAATGAAGGTAAGATGTGAATTTATTATGATTCCCTTGGCTGAAGAGTACATGAGTGTGGAGACTACACGGTCATTTAGGAATCTACCATGAAAATCCAGGGAAGAGAAAATGGAGACCTTATTCAAGTCTGAGGCAGCGGAAAGAGTTAGATATAAAATCTACAGAAATCAGAGACACTTGATTGGGTGTAAGAAGTGGCTGGGGGAAAAAAACACAATTCTTCAAAATGTCTGATATCAGTGTTTAAATGGATGGTGCAACCACTTAAGCAAAAGTGAGGAAAAGTCAGAAAAGTAAGGAGAAGATAGATTCGGGGTCGTAGATGACACGTTCAGATTTGCTAATCATTGTGAAATTTACTTCCAAATGAATATATGATTTGCTTTATTTATTATTTTATATAGTTTGCTTTATTCATTTTTCTTTTATATGATTCTGTATATATTTGTCCCAGCATGACAAGGTAGTATAGGTATGAGGGTTCAGATTCTGGAGCCATATTGGTTGGGTTTAAATCTTGGCTTGAAGTTTATAGCCTGTATGAATGTAGGCAAATCTTGTACCCATTTTGTTCTTTCATTTACTAATCTGTAAAACAGATCTAAAAATAAAATGAGCAATGCCTATTTCTGGAGTTACTTTGAGAAATATATATATATATGTATGTATGTGTATATATATATGTGTGTGTATATATAACTATTATGCATCTATTTTATATCTTAAATATTCTACTGAAATATTTTCATTTGCATAACTCTCACAGTATAAAACATAAATGAATTATGTATGCCTCCCACTCTCCAAAATAATTTGGCTAGCTATGGACAATATTATCTACCTCTTGATTTTGTGTCTAGCACTATGACTGGTATACACATCCTATAAAAAGAAATTTTATTTGTCTCCTAATAGCCATATGATTGACAAGATCTATGGAGGTCAGAAAAGGCATTAAATTAAATATTAAGCATAGACTGGTTGAATTCATCACACTTGGAAAGTAGGAACCTGAGATTATCCATATTAGAGTGACGCTTTATTAATTTGGGTTCAGCGTCTTAAAAGCACAAAAACAATTTTCGATCTGATGAAGTGGGCAAAGATAAAATACCATATGTGAACTAAGGTCTAAACATAGAGCTTTATAAGGATGTGGACAGATAGATGAAATACAATTGGAGTTATAGATGTTAGCTTGTGGTGTCAGACTAGAGATACAAGGTGAAGAGAAAACAAATGGGGACCAAATCAGGAGACTTTCATTGCTGGGAAAAGACAGACTGAGTATTCTGGGTAGGGATTCCTGCTGCCACATATACAGAAGTGCTAGATGGTATTTTTTAAAATCATTATAAATGGATAGCTAAGCAAAAAGAGAAAATAAGATAACTTCCAGGTGGAAAATAAAAAGAATTCAAAAAGAAAAATGAAAAACTGAGTAGTAAACCCGAGGGCATTTACCAATACCAAGGAAATAGAAACCTGTTTTTTAACTACCACACCAGGAATGTAAATAATTCCTTGAGCTCTTCAAAAGTGGAAAACTGGAACCAAGCACTCCACCTAAAGACGGATGTCAAAAACTCTTCCTTCTATGAAGGAGTAAGATAGGAAAACAGTCCCCAATGGCAAAGGAGGCAATCGAGCAACTTTCTTTTTATCTTACAAGTCAAGTGGAAAATGTATTGGAATCAGTCCTCCAAATTCAAAAACCAGCTATTCTGTCAACTAGATTTGGTGTTTCAATTTACAACACTTGAATGATCAGAAAAATTCCAAGTCCATAAATTAATTTAAAGTGTGCTGAGCTTGGCAACCTTTGGGCTTTCTGCAAGAGACAATGTAAATCATCATCTATTGAGAAAATAATCTTTTGTTGTTGTTGTTGTACGCGGACCTCTCACTGTTGTGGCCTCTCCCGTTGTGGAGCACAAGCTCCGGACACGCAGGCTCAGCGGCCATGGCTCACGGGTCCAGACACTCCGCGGCATGTAGGATCTTCCCGGACCGGGGCACGAATCTGTGTCCCCTGCATCGGCAGGCGGACTCTCAACCACTGCACCACCAGGGAAGCCCGAGAAAATAATCTTAAAACAGATTCCTCAGGATGCCCACTGGTTAACTTAGTCAAAGCATATATGCAGATATGGTATATATTTATATTATTATATGCTATGTTATATTATATTATGTTATATAGTTATATTTATATTTTGAATTATCATATATATATATATATATACACTCATAAACACACATACAAATTTGTTATCATAATTGAGACTTAGGAGAAATAAATAAATAAATAAATAAATAAATAAATAAATAAATAAACAATAAGTTTCAGGCTTAAATCCTCCAAATCTGCAAATTCTGAAATATAAAATAATTACATCACACATATTTGAAGAGAACAAATATATGGGATTAAACATGTGTTCAAGAAACAAGGAACCAGGGCTTCACTGGTGGTGCAGTGGCTGAGAGTCTGCCTGCTGATGCAGGGGACACTGTTTCGTGTCCCGGTCCAGGAAGATCCCACATGCCGTGGAGCAGCTGGACCCGTGAGCCATGGCCACTGAGCCTGTGTGTCCGGAGCCTGTGATCCACAACAGGAGAGGCCACAACAGTGAGAGGCCCACGTACCGCAAAAAAAAAAAAAAAAAAAAAAAAAAAAAAAGAAAGAAACAAGGAACCATCAAAAATGAGTAAATATTAAAATAACTTTATTACTAGATTTTTTGAATGAAAACATAAATCAGTAAATTTAAAACGAATCAATGAAAACATCAAACAGCATTAATCATAGGCAAATAAAGAACAAATTGAACATAGACTTGATAAATAACACAAATCACAAGCTAACTACACAAGAAGGTGAAGGATTTAAGAAACACAGAGGGTAGAATGAAATGCTGTAAAATAACTGGCATTTAAACTGAAAAAAAAAAAAATCACACAGTGGAGAGGCAATTTTTAAATAGATAATTGTTTTGGATGTACTGGAAATAACAAAAGATATCAAACCTCAAATTCAAGAAATGCAGTGAATATCAACAAAGAAAAATAAACAGAAACTCCCATCTAAGCATATCAACATTGAAAATCTAGAAAAAAACTAGGGAGGAGGAAAAAGTAAGTGACTGGAAAATGAACATCAAGAGGTTATCTTAACAGCACAAATATATATGCCAGAACAAAGTGAGAAAATAAGTTTAAAGTTCAGAGATATAATTACTGTGCACTTTTATTTATATTTACTATTATTTAATAACCAAAATTGAGAATTTACCACCAGTAGCCCATTAATAAAGAAAATTCTGAAACTTTATCCAGGAGGAAAATAATCACAAAAGAAAAGTCCGAAATATAAGAAGAAAGAGTTAATATGGAAACATGTAAATGTGCACACATCATTATATGTTTATCCATGATAGAACAAATCAAAACAGAAAAAAAAACAAATGTAAATAGAGAATGATAATAGCATGAAATCCATTTAAAGGATGATGGGATATTAAGCATCCTAAAGTCTTTGGATTATTTGGAGGTTGAATGAAAACAGTGGGTAAATTTAGAGTTTTAAAGTGGCATCTTAATTTAAGGGTAAACAATAAAAAGATAAAGTAAAACAAACAACAGTCAATGATCAACTTAGGAAAGGAACAAAAAAATAAATGAAAAAATCAAACTAAACCAAAAGAAAAGTGTAAAATAAGAATGAAGGAGAAAGTAATTCAAATGCTGTAAAGAAATTAATAAACAGAAACCTCAACTAAATAGAGTCAGGAGACCAGAGAGAGAGCTCTTATATCCTGTGACAATAGCAGAGCCAAACAGGAAGAAGAAAAAATTCTCTTCCCTGGCAAAGACTCAGCCAATAAAAAGCCATGGGCTCTGTTTAGTAGAGCCCTCCCAACTTCCTTTTCCCCTCTACGAAATTTGTTCCTTGCTGTGCAGGAACTTGCACATGACTCTCCATGGTTGCAGACTCCAAGGTGCAATTCTCTGCTTATCCTGAGTAAAGTCATCTTTACTGAGGAAATAAATGTGTTAATTTGTTTTAGGTCAACATTTTGTGGTCCGTATGGGAACCAGAGAAAACCTCTGAAGGCTCTGGGGCTGATGAGCAAACAGGTTTGGTATCCACAATTGAGGTCATTGAATTCATTGATTTTCTTGCTGACAATGGAGTTTGAAGGTATGTCTTTCTTCTGGATCCAAGCTCACGCCCTCTTTCCATTTGAAACTCTCCATGATTTATTTGGGATCCATTCTAAGGTTTCCTCCTCCATTCTGGTTAAGGTCTTGTTCTGTATGTGAGTACTCATTTGTCACGTTGGTCTGATTCTGAGAACAGACCATTTCAACTGAAGCTGGCTGAGAAGGCTTTAGCCCATTCTTTTGGGGAACAGGGCCTGTTTCATTGAAATTTTGCCAGTTCATCTGTCAGCCCATTCCTTGGGAATAGGGACTGTTCTATGAGGACTGGCAGAGAAGCCTTCACTCTGGCTCCTCCAGTACCAAGCTGTTTTCTTAGAACTGGCTGCTTTTAGGCCTACAGGCTGTTTGAGCTATAAGCTGTTTGAACTGAGCTGTAAACTGTTTAACCTGTTTAAAAATTGTTCTTTTACTCTAGAGAAAACCCTCTGAGAAATGGGATCCCAGTTATCCAAGTATTTTGAGGGCACATCTCCCATAGGGACTTTGGCCAATGTTATATTTAAAAGCCATGGTCTTCTTCATGTGCATTTCTAACTAAATAGACCTACCTGACCAAAGGCAATTTAGAAAATCAATGACCATTGTGGGGAACTTTTGAAATCCCCATGCTTAATTTTCTTAAAACTGAATTTTCAGAACTGAAAGGTATGCCTATTTTGATTAGCATTTTGAGGCTTCCAAACATTGTCAGGAAGCTAAAATTTCCTCTCTACAAAATAAGATTTTAAGATTAACTGAGGGGAAAAAAAAAGTGATTAAAGAAAGGTAAAATGGCTCCTGAAGCCTTAGGTTCTTCTTCCTTGGCTCCTTGGTCGCAGGCTCCACCTCTGGTGCCATCTTGTCTCTCCCTTGGTTCCTCGTGGTCAGGCTCCACTTCCAGCACCATCTTCCTCCTTCCCTTCTATACCACCTGTACTTGGCCTATACCCTCAGTTCCCCCATATTAATTGTCAAACTTCCCTTTTACTCTAAAACTCTCCTTATACCCTTTCCCTCTGAACTTACTGGAACCTGTCACTTTAAAATTAAAACTTCTGAGGATCCAGATACTAAACCCTCAATTTCTTATATTCCCTAGACTAAAGGTGAACTGGAAGCCACAGTCAAAGGTTTTTCCAAAGTAAATGAAGATCCTCCAGATTTGCTGAGGCATTTAATATAGTCATTCAAACTAATCAACCTGGTTTCTCTGACTTATATCAGCTAGTTCACATGCCTGTTAGTGAAAACCAGACCCAGCCTTAGAGGAAAACTTCTCATAGGGGAAAATCTTGAAAGGTATCTACAATAAGAACCCGGAGAACATCCCACTAACTTAGTATATGATCAAGCTCGAGCAATTGCTAGGTGACTTCTTCAGCAACTCCTAGGGCTTTTCCACGCTTGTCCATTGGAACAAACTTCAGCTTGCACACAAAGTTCTGATGAATCTGTTCATGATTATTACAATCAACTTCAGATTGCTTTAAAAGAAAATTATTGTCTTCTTTCAGATATTGATTATATAGGGGTAGCTTTTAACTCTATATTTATTAAAGGACTGCACTGGGACCTTTCCCTTCTAGTGAAAAATACCAGAATGAAATGGAAAACTACATCCCTTTTATATTTAGTTAATCTGGCAAACCAGCTCTCTAAAATTCTGGATGAGTCACCTAAAAATAAGACTGCAAAAATTATTACTCTTCAACTTCAGCAAATAAAGGCCCCTAAATGAAACCAAAACTCTACTAGTTTCAACTATTATTGCAAAGAGGCAGGGCATTGGAAAATAGATTGTTACAAATCCAAGCACTTTAAGTGCATTTAGCCGTCTAACCAGCCTTTCCAATGTCATCACAGCTCTCAACGACATGGCTCTGAGGAAATGCAGGGGCTCTTCCGAAGCCTCCCTCTTAATCAGCTTGGAGAAACATTTCTCAAGATTGGGGGTGAATCTTTTTCAGTTCTATTTGAAACCAGAGATACACTCTCAGTGCTCAATCCCACTACTTTAAAGCGGCTGCTGCCTCGGAGTACTAAAATAGTTCAGGTAATGGGGATCTCTAACGATCCTCGAGAGGTTTCTGTCTCTGAACCTATTCCTTTCTGTTTAGGCCTTTTGAGAGAGATACACTCTTTTCTCCTTAGTTCCTCTGCCCCTATCCATTTATTAGGCTGAGACTTCTTAGAGAACTATCATGTCAGAATTTCTTTACCCCAGTAGAAGGAAATAATTCTAGAATTTGACAGTACTTATCAAAGTAACCAACCAGGTACATTAAATGACCCTTTGACATATTTTATTTGTTGTGTCTTTGATGGTACTTGAGTTGATTCTAGAAAAACTGATTATTTGTCCTTGTTGAATCCACTACCACCTTCTGTATGGACAAAATTTCCAACTATATTGACAAAATTCATACTGCACCTCCCATCAAGATTCAAAGATATCCCTTAAAACCTCTCCTAAGAATTAATCAATATCCTATAAGTAAAGAAGCCCTTCGAGGCTTAAAGCCCATAATAGAAGATTACAAGGCTCAAGGCCTCATCATCCCTTGTACTTGTCCCCTGTAATTCTCCTATTTTATGAGTGAGAAAACCTAAGAGCTGAGAGTGGAGGTTTGTCCAGGGCCTCTGAGCAATAAACGACATTGTTATCCCTCAACACCCCATAGTTCTTAATCTTCAGACATTACTAACATCTATCCCCACTGGAAATAAATTCTTTACTGTAACTTATTTATGCAGTGCATTCTTTAGTACTCTAGTTGATGAAGCTAGCCAATGTCTTTTTGCCTTCACTTGGTAAGAATAATTCACTTGGACAGTAAAGTCTCAGAAAAGGAAAAAAAAAAACAAGATAGGAAAGTCAATGATTACTGGTTTGATAAAAAGAGAAAGCTCTGGTTTGGACCAAATAACAACCAAGTCCTACCAGAGACTCTAAAATCTCCACTCCTCACCACCGTACATGCATTAAACCATTGGTCTACTGACAAAATGATAGCATTCATGAATCAGTATTGTTGAGGAAACATTAACAAGGCTCCAAAGAGTGCTTACCGGTCTTGTTCCACTTGCCTGAAGTACAACCCAGGGAAGCCAGTTCATGCTGCTCCTGGACATTTTAAACTGCATAATATACAATTTGAGTTCTGGCAAATGGATTTCATACAACTTCATTTATCTAATGGGTATAAATACATTTTAGTCATCATCTGTATGTTTTCACAATGTAACAAAGCCTTCTTTTGCAGACAAGCTACCATCTTTTGTGGCTAAAGTCCTTTTGGAAAAGTTTATCCCTACCTGAGGATCTCATCTTGAACTTTATAATGATCAAGGAACCCAATTTACTGGCTAGGTACTTTGACAACTCTGAGCTGTTTAGCCAGTTTTGCAACGCTTTTACTCTGTTTACCACCTTCAATCGTCTGGTTTAGTAAAATGCACTAATGTACCACAATGTTCATTGCAGCACTATTTACAGTAGCCAGCACATGGAAGCAACCTAAGTGTCCATCGACAGATGAATGGATAAAGAAGAGGTGACACATATATACAGTGGAATATTACTCAGCCATAAAAAGAAACAAAATTGAGTTATTTGTAATGAGGTAGATGGACCTAGAGTCTGTCATACAGAGTGAAGTAAGTCAGAAAGAGAAAAACAAATACTGTATGCTAACGCATATATATGGAATCTAAAAAAAACAGTACTGATGAACCTAGTGGCCAGGCAGGAATAAAGACACAGATGTAGAGAATGGACTTGAGAACACAGCAGGGGAAGGAGAAACTAGGACGAAATGAGAGAGTAGCACTGATATATATACACTACTAAATGTAAAATGGATGGCTAGTGGGAAGTTGCAGCATAGCACAGGGGGATCAGCTTGATGCTTTGTGATGACCTAGAGGCTGGGATAAGGAGGGTGAGAGGGAGGCCCAAGAGGGAAGGTATATGGGGATATATGTATACATATAGCTGATTCACTTTATTGTACAGCAGAAACTAACACAACATTGTAAAGCAATTATGCTCCAATAAAGATGTGAAAAAAACAAAAACAAATGCACTAATGGAATTATTAAGACTCAACTGGCATAATTTGTAGAGGCCCTCCAAATACCCTGGTCAAAGCGTTGTTGTTTATACTTCTAAATCTCAGATCTACCCCTTTTGTAACTCATAAACTCTCACTCTTCGAGATAGTCACAGGATGCCCAATGTACTTGGTTCCTGCCTCTTTTTCTCTCTTTTTTAAAAAATTTTTATTGGAGTTTAGTTGCTTTACAATGTTGTGTTTCTCGTTGTTGCCTCTTTTGATCCACAGCTGATAAGAAAAGAGATACTCCAATATTGCAAAGGTCTAATTGCTTCTAATAAAAATAACCACATTTTATGAAGCAATTTTTTTGGAGATTGGAGATTTTTTCTATTAGAAAAGACATGTCTAGAAGAACTCTGTTTAACTTCTCTGGAAAGACCCCTATTAAGTACTGCTAACCAAATCTTCTGCCACCAAAAATCTAAGGAATGGACTCTTGGATTCACATGACATTCCTAAAACAAGCACCAAATTCTGACTGGACCTGAACATCATCTGGTGATCCAAAAGTAAAGCTTTCCTGGAGTTAAAGCAGAAGACATCTGATGAGACAGCTTTCCTAAGATATCCAGACCAAACCTATTGGCAGTTCTTCTCCAAACCTTTGATGATGACATAAAGCTTCAGATGATCTCCAGTGTATGTGATCTTGATAACATATGGACTTTAGATTAAAAGTACCTGAGAATTCTCCTTCCTACTCCTTCTTGTTACTTGCATATGACCTCACTATGTTTCTAATTTGTGCACTCTCCCTCCAATGTGAGACACTACTCCAAGGAAATATTGTTCCTGTCATTGAGGGACAAAAAGCCACTGAAACTGCTAAGCCTGATTCTTGATCAGCAAAGCTTTCAAAGAAACAACTTGATTAAAAGGGGAAAATGTAAAAATTTGACAAACAGAAACTTCAATTAAATAGAGTTGGGAGAACAGATGGGGAAGCTCACATGTCTTTCTGTAATAGCAGAACCCTACAGGAAAAAGAAAGAATCTTCTTCTTCCCTGGAAAGGAATCAGCCAATGAAAAGCCATGGACTCTTCATTTACCGTAGCTCTCCCAACTTCCTTTTCCCCTCTCTATAAACATTCACCTTCCCTTGCTGTGTGGGAACTTGCACATGGCTCACTATGGTTGCAAGCCCCAAATTGTAATTCTCTGCTGATCCTGAGTAAACCTATCTTTGCTGGAGAAATAAATGGCAGTCTATTATTTTTTTAGGTCAACAAAATAAGTTGATAGAAGTTGATCTAAATAAATAATAAAAAATTAGTTGTAGAAGAAGATTATCTTAATATGATAATGTATATTAAAAATAAAAATTAAAAAAAAAACATCCTGAGTAGTAACATAGTAGAAATAGTTATTTAAAATGAAATATGATACAAGCATATCAGTCATAGATTTTATTTATTATACTGTTGGTTTTAAGCAGGGGAAAAAAAAACTTGTTTTATTTCATGGGATATTTAATTGCCTACAAAGGAAAAACTAGGAAAATCTAAAGACAATTGATTAAAAGTAATAAGAAAATATAGCAGTAATATTTGGATACATGATAAGTATAAAAACAAAGACAATTGTGATTTTTACACATACAGAGTTGAGTTAGAAAGTATTTTTTAATCAGTACCAATTAAATGACCAAAAAAAAAAAGATATCTAGGATTAAATCTTACAAAAATGTTCATAGCTTAAAAAAAAAAGCAGAGCAATACATTACACTTATATAAGAAGACTAATTATGTGAATTTCCCAACTTAATCCATAGTTTAAAGTATTCAAAAAGTTTATAATTATAATGTTATAATTATTAAATAATGTATAGTTAAAATGTATAATAATTATTATCAAATAAAATATATTATTATTATAACTATTATTTATGGAGCCTAAATAGCCTATTCTAAATTTTACATGGAAGAGCACACTCTCCAAGGTAGCAAGAATGCTTTCAGGGGAAATAGAGCTGGAGAATTTGCCTTACGTGATATCAGCTAGAGAAACCAGTAAAGTGAGGTATTGGTAGAGTGGTAAACAAATAATTTAAGTAGAATTCCATATATGTCTGGATATAGATAGGTACCAGTCACACAGTACAATTATTTAAAATAAAATAATATACAAATACATCAGTTGTCACTGATCACTGAAATAAAGGATAAGATGTAAGAAAATGGTGCTGTGGATGGTTGGCTGTGACAAAGACTATTTCAAACTTAAAGCACTTGGAAAAATAAATTCATTTGGATTAAACTCCTAAATTTAAAAAAATATATATTTTGTAAAAAAAGACAATAATATAATAATTTATCTTTATGACAAGAAAATAGAGAAGAATGCCTTAATTAGGACACAAATAGTCAAATTTGTGTATATAGTAAATGTCAGTATGTTTGACTTTAAACAAAAAGGGAAAAGTGGCCTCAAATTTGGAGCATACATTTGTGACACATACAAATAATAAAGGATACAATTCTGTATATGAAGGGGGCCTCATAATCAATAGATAAAAAGCAAATAAGTCATTAGAATATGGGCAAATATAAAGAAAGCATTTACCTTCATAAGAAACTGGAATGACCAATTACACATAAAAGCATTTCTCTATATTTTTAGCAATCAAATAACTGCAAAATAAATAGAGATACATCTTTTTATTATTATTCAATATTTTGAGAAAAAACGCTGACATTAACAAATATTGGTGAGGGTGTAGAGCAATAGAAAATTTTATGCAGTTAGGCTAGTTAACCATAACAGTGAACAATTTGGCAAAATCTGTTACTATTATCATGTTTTTGTATGTTTTAAATATAATACATTTAAAAGTAAAAGGATTGAATTCAGGGAGGTAGGATTCTGGGTATATGATTGCTTAGTAGGAGCAGATGCTGAGTTTTATTTGTGTGGGTCTAAGGACAAGAGTGGTATTAGATAGGTTTAGGAGATTTAAAGAGCTTGGAGTAAGCCAATATAAATGTGCTTTACATAATCACTATATTTAAAAAGAATATAATTGAATATAAAAGTTCATTACTGAAAATAACTCTGCTTAGTGTAAATCCCTCTCTGAACTGAAGACTCATAAGCTCTCACGTGCTCTGCCTGCCTCCTGTTCTCCCTCTCTTGTGATCATTTTCAACCATTGACCTGTCTGATTTTCTTAAGAACTTACTTATACTAGAAAATCTTCTGGGTTCTTGGGTGCCTGTTGTGTGATATGTCTCCTTAAGAATTACTTACCCATTTTGGACACAAAATAAATAATTTGAATGAAGGTAAAGTTTAGCTGTACTCTGTGATATAAGCTTTTATTCAAATGCAGAAATTTCCCCTTCATTCTCCTCACTGATTAATCTCCCTATGTACTTACTTCTGAGGCTTTTATATTATAATACCAATTATTATGCATACAAAAGCAAGACAAGATCTTATTAACCCCTACTTTTTTTTTCCATTTTAAATATGTGTACAATGAATAGTCTTGCTCAGAAAATAGAAAATTATAGAGTAATAAAATATTAGTCAGCTCTTTCAAATCTTAATATAACCACCTAATTGTAATAATTGCAGAAAGCCTCACTTAAATATGAGAAGGCTAAGGCTGTCACAGCCAGTTACAACAAAAGATATAGCTAGTTAACAAGCTCCACTACTTCCCCTGAAATCTTCCAACCCTCTCAAATTAAATTAGTTTTCAAAGCAGCATTTTACTAGATTCAATATTTTTTTTTTTTCTGGATGTGACTCAAGCAAGAGAATCTTAACAAAAAGTGTAGTATTTTAAAATCTGGTTAACACGTTAAGACTTTGATGAAACATTTGTGTGGGAAGTGCAGGTGAAAGGAGACTATGACATGATTTGTATTCTTTGTGGGTCTTAACAATATACATGACTGTGACATAACATTAGAGCTTCCTCAACTGTAAATTTGTGCTTATCCACAGAACCTATTCCAAGTCCAGCAGACATGTGATTTGTGTGGTTCCTCAGCCCTCTTCTTTGTGCTCACAGCAATGACTCCACACTCACTGATGAAGGACTCTTGGTCCTTTTGGGTCTCATCGGCTTCTCAGTCTCAAAACTGCATGGGGAATAGAACTGGTGAACTGATGAATTTCTTTATGTTAGAGTATATGTGCTTCTTAAGAGAAGTAATTTAATTGTCACATAATTACTTTCAAGAGGATCTTGAATTTTAATTGCAAATAAAATTTTAAAGTGAGAGAAGAAATATCTAATTATAGTGTTTGAGCTAAAAAGGAATATATGAGAGAAAAAAATGAAAGTAGTCAAAATAATAAAAATAATTGATAGAGAAATTTCATGTCCCACATATATATCACAATAGTGTACATTTTCACCTTGGTCATAATTAAACTACTCAGACAGATTAATAATAAATTTAAAAATCTAACTCAGCCATAAAAAGAAATGAAATTGAGTTATTTGTAGTGAGGTGGATGGACCTAGAGTCTGTCATACAGAATGAAGTAAGTCAGAAAGAGAAAAACAAATAATGTATGTTAACACATATATATGGAATCTAAAAAAAAAAAAAAAAAAAAAAAGTGGTTCTGAAGAACCTAGGGGCAGGACAGGAATAAAGATGTAGATGTAGAGAATGGACTTGAGGACACAAGGAGGAGGAAGGGTAAACTGGCACAAATGAGAGTGGCATGGACATATATACACTACCAAACGTAAAGTAGATAGCTAGTGGGAAGCAGTCACATAGCACAGGGAGATCAGCTCGGTGCTTTGTGACCACCTAGAGGGGTGGGATAGGGAGAGTGGGAGGGAGATGCAAGAGGGAGGAGATAAGGTGATATATGTATATGTATAGCTGATTCACTTTGTTATAAAGCAGAAACTAACACACCACTGTAAAGCAATTATACTCCAATAAAGATGTTAAAAAAAAAAAAAGGATCATAAGATGGGAAAGCCTTTCCATGTAAGGATGATGACTGAACAGATTCAGGCATAAGATAGAGGTAGCTTAAAATAGATGGAAGAATGCAAAATAAACATACACTTTGGAATGAGAGAACCTAGATTGGAATTCTAACTCCAGCAGTTACTGTGCTTGATCATGGCAATTCTTTAACCTTTCTCAGCAAAGTTAATTAAGAAACAAAAGATCATGTACCTGTGATGATATGATAGTGTCAGAGAGACATGAGTTGTAAGCCAACCTGATCTCTTTCTAGCTTCAGTCCTTGTGAAATAAAGCTCTTTGAACCTCTAGGTCTTCGTCTATGGAATGGAGATAATATGATTTATCTAAATGTCGAGACCTGAGAAGAAACCTAGCTTATCAGCTACCCACATGGTGGTTGTTTGAAAGAATGTTGGTAGGTAATTATCACTCTCATTGGAAATGTGGAACTTTGTAAATGCAAATTAGCCAGGTAGACATGAGATTTGCAACTAGAGAGATTTTCCCATCGAAACCCTCAAAGTTTGAGGGAGAGTCAAAATACTCATGACCTCTACTACTTCAAAATAGCAAAATTAATAATTCTTAGAGAAAAATATTACTTTCTCCTTTCAAACTTTAGTAGGCCTCTGGTTTGATAACACATTAAGTCTCTGGTACATGAACATGAATGAGACTATAGTATATTTTTTCTTTTCTCTTTTTGAATTGAGCAGAGAAAATGAGGAGAGTATGTGAAGAGTAAATACTTTCAAGATCCTAAAATACTTCTATTATTCACCTTTTATCATGATTGAAATTGGTCTGTATCTTACAATACATGGCTTCTTACAATTGATGACAGCCAGGAAGCAGCCCTGATATACTTGCCATGCGCTTGGTTGATATTCCTGGTGACAAGACAGGACAACTGCATCCCATCAATGCATTAGTCAACAAATTTTTGTCTGTAACCTTTAGATGCCAATGCCAAAACCCACAGAGTTGAGATGTTAGCATCTTGGAAGATATGATGCAAAGAGTAGAATATACTAAAATTTTTCTGGAAAACTGGCCCACTTTGGTTATTTGGAAAATTAGTTAGCTGGGGCTTGGGGCTCCCTTTTATCCCAATGCAATGAGCTTTAGTCACGGTAAGCTTCCTATGGTATTGGTGGCTTCTTCCTCCCAGGGTAACATACCAAGGAATCTAAAATTCCCAGATGATGGACAACTGGCCTTCCCAGACAAAATTTGAGCTGACATCCAAATTCAGACTGCCTAATCCTGAAGCAATCTGTTCATGCTCCCATTAACAAGGTCCTTTGTCACTATTGTCCTGTGAAAAATGGGAGTAATAAGATGGAACAAGTTGTCTCCATTACGTGGCAACACCCTCCTCCACATCTATCAGAGTAATGTGTCTCTGGTTCACCTCTCAGTAGGACAGCAGGAGAATTAAGAGGCCTAATTTTCTCATCTCTAGGTAACTCTATCTTGCCAGCTTCCCCAGTGAAGCTTTTTCCTTTAGATCTAACATGTGATAGTGGGAATTATTCAGATCCCCAAATGAGTACAAATGAGCTTATTTTATAGGGAAGAATAATATCTCAGAAACTTATGCCTAAATAACTATAAAAATGTTCATTTAATAAATATAAAAAACGCTAAAGTATTTTTAAACAGTGTTGAATCATGGTTTAACTTAAGCCTTTATTATTTCTTAGTGATTCAGAAAATGTGAAACATTCTTATAATTTGTGGGATCATAAATTCAATAAAACATACAAAAAACCCTGATAAAAGAGAGTGGCAGCTTCAACTGTATGACCACCCCAACGTGAAAGTAATTCAACTCAGTTAAAATAAATTGTATTTTAGTTAGTGCCCATTTGCACTCCAAGCACGTGTTTTGGTCACTGGCAAAGCAGACACCGAAAGTTGAGGGAAAAAACAGCAGAGGAAGATTTTGATGTTAAAATGCATTATGTATGCACTATTTTTAAAAAAATCAAAATTGGTAGACATATTAGCAGTAAGTTTGGAACTTAATACTGACTTAGTTTGAGGAAATGAGACACAGTCATATTTTATGTGTGCTAAAATGTGAATAATCTTGACTAATGAGAACTAATTCTTAAAATAAATAAAACCATGATTTTCCAAGGGATCTTTCATAAAACATGCTTATAATTAACAATGAAATATTGAACTGTGTGAGTATCAATACCAGAAAATGCAATAATCTTACAATATGCAACTTAGTATGAGCAGTGTTATTAAAACTGTGCAAATATTTTTTAAAAACCCACAGGTTTGTAAAATAATATATATAAAGTTATGGAACAAATATTCAAGTGTCCAAGGTGTGCTGAGTTTTGATGTATAATCATGTGTACTCTCTATAAGCCAATAAAGGGAATTTAATTATGATTTTAATGTCCTAAATTTAAAAGCCATCCTAAAAATGCTAGGTATATACAAAGCTTGAGAATCAATCTTTATTGTTCAAAGAAATTTTACTTGGTTTATCACATTTATTTTTCAAAAAACTGTCTCCTCACAGCAAGTAGAGTTGTTGGTACCTTCAGTTTCTATTGTATCACTGTTGGCCAGACAGCAACTATCTGCAAAGAATGGACCTTGACCCCTGACCTGCTTCCCAGGCATCTGTATTTTCTATTGGAATATTTTTTGTCTTACAACTTGAATGAAAACCTTGCTGAACAGAAAAAAAGGCTTAAAGTTTGTTTGACAAGAAACAATAGGTTATGTTTATAGGATAACACTCCTCTACAATTTTCCAACTGTTAGCAGTACCTCCATATCTCGCTCCCACTCAAAAATATTTTCTAAATGCGAGTAAAGAAGATATTATTAGAGCTGTGTCCAGTGGCTCTCTCATATTATTAACTTAAAGTTACTAATCTTTGCTCCATTGAACACCACATACCATCCATTTAGACACTAAAATAATGGAAATTCCATATGTAGGCAGTACACTCGTATAAGGATCATACACCATGATCAAGTGGGGTTTATTCCAGGAATGCAAGGATTCTTCAATATACGCAAATAAATCAACATGATAAACCATATTAACAAACTGAAGGAAGAAAACCATATGATCATCTCAATAGATGCAGAGAAAGCTTTTGACAAAATTTAACACCCATTAATGCTAAAAACCCTCCAGAAAGTAGACATAGAGGGAACTTACCTCTATATAATAAAGGCCATACATGACAAAACCACAGCAAACATCATTCTCAATGGTAAAAAACTGAAACCATTTCCACTAAGATCAGGAACAAGACAAGGCTGTCCACTCTCACCACTATTATTCAAAATAATTTTGGAAGTTTTAGCCATGGCAATCAGAGAAGAAAAAGAAATAAAAGGAATCCAAATCAGAAAGAAGAAGTAAAGCTGTCACTGTTTGTAGATGATATGATAGTATACATAAAGAATCCTAAAGATGCTACCAGAAAACTACTAGAGCTAATCAATGAATTTGGTAAAGTAGCAGTACACAAAATTAATGCACAGAAATCTCTGGCATTCCTATACACTAATGATGAAATATCTGAAAGTGAAATTAAGAAAACATTCCCATTTATCATTGCAACACAAAGAATAAAATATCTAGGAATAACCCTACCTAAGGAGACAAAAGACCTGTATGCAGAAAAGTATAAGACACTGATTAAAGAAATTAAAGATGATATAAATAGATGGAGAGATATACCATGTTCTTGGATTGGAAGAATCAACATTGTGAAAATGACTCTACTACCCAAAGCAATCTACAGGTTCAATGCAATCCCTATCAAACTACCAATGGCATTTTTCACAGAAATAGAACAAAAATTTTCACAATTTGTATGGAAACACAAAAGACCCCAAATAGCCAAAGCAATCTTGAGAATGAAAAATGGAGCTGGAGGAATCAGACTTCCTGACTTCAGACTATACTACAAAGCTACACTAATCAAGACAGTATAGTACTGGCACAAAAACAGAAATATAGATCAATGGAATACGATAGAAAGCCCAGAGATAAACCCCTGCACATATGGTCACATTATCTTTAATAAAGGAGGCAAGAATATACAGTGGTGAAAAGACAGCCTCTTCAATAAGTGGTGTTGGGCAAACTAGACAGGTACATGTAAAAGTATGAAATTAGAACACTCCCTAACACCATACACAAAAATAAACTCAAAATGGATTAAAGACCTAAATATAAGGCCAGACACTATCAAACTCTTAGAGGAAAACATAGGCAGAACACTCTATGACATAAATCCCAGCAAGATCCTTTTTGACCCACTTTCATAGAGAAGTGGAAATAAAAACAAAAACAAAAAACCAAATGGGACCTAATGAAATTTAAAAGCTTTTCCACAACAAAGGAAACCATAACAAGACTAAAAGACAACCCTCAGAATGGGAGAAAATATTTGCAAATGAAGCAACTGACAAAGGATTAATCTCCAAAATTTACAAGCAGCTCATGCAGCTCAATAACAAAAAAAAAAACAAACAAACAACCCAATTCAAAAATGGACAGAAGACCTAAATAGACATTTCTCCAAAGAAGATATACAGATTGCCAACAAACACATGAAAGAATGATCAACATCATTAATCATTAAAGAAATGCAAATCAAAACTACAATGAGATATCATCTCATACTGGTCAGAATGGCTGTCATTAAAAAATCCAGAAACAATAAACGCCTGAGAAGGTTTGGAGGAAAGGGAACACTCTTGCACTGTTGGTGGGAATGTAAATTGATGCAGCCACTATGGAGAACAGTATGCAGGTTCCTTAAAAAACTGAAAATAGAATTACCATACGACCCAACAATCCCACTACTGGGCATATACCCTGAGAAAACCATAATTCAAAAAGAGTCACGTACCAAAATGTTCACTGCAGCTGTATTTACATTAGCCAGGACATGGAAGCAACCTAAGTGTCCATCAACAGATGAATGGATAAAGAAGATGTGGCACATATATACAATGGAATATTACTCAGCCATAAAAAGAAACGAAATTGAGTTATTTGTAGTGAGGTGGATGTACCTAGAGTCTGTCATACAGAGTGAAGTAAGTCAGAAAGAGAAAAAACAAATACTGACAAATGCTGACACATATATATTCAATCTAAGGAAAAAAAAAAAAAAGGTCATGAAGAACCTAGTGGTAAGACGGGAATAAAGACACAGACCTACTAGAGAATGGGCTTGAGGATATGGGGAGGGGGACAGGTAAGCTGTGACAAAGTGAGAGAGTGGCATGAACATATATACACTACCAAACATAAAATAGATAGCTAGGGGGAAGCAGCCTCATAGCACAGGGAGATCAGCTTGGTAGTTTGTGACCACCTAGAGGGGTGGGATAGGGAGGGTGGGAGGAAGGGAAATGCAAAAGGGAAGAGATATGGGAACATATGTATATGTATAACTGATTCACTTTGTTATAAAGCAGAAACTAACCCACCATTGTAAAGCAATTATACTCCAATAAAGTTGTTAAAAAAAAAAAACTGCACAAACTGTCAAAACATGTCCAAGAGGAACAGAAAATATGGAGGTAAAAGATTAATATATAATGAGCATGTGGGGTTAATTTTTGGAATGCAAGGATAGATCATTATTGGAAAAACAGTGTAATCTGCTATTTTAATAGTATAAAGAACCAAAAGTTTACATATTGCATGATTCCCTTTATATGTCATTTTTAAAAGGACAAAATGATAGTGATAGAGAAATTATCAGAGTTTTCCAAGTGTTAGGGATTGGGTTAAAGTGTGACTATAAACGGATAATGGCAAGGATTTTGGCCTTGTTGTTATTACTTTGAATATTGGTTCTGGTGGTGGTCACCGAATCTATACATGTGCTAAAATTCTAGAGCTCTACATAAAAGATATGTATTTAGGTTAAAAAAAGAAAAAAGAGAAAAATGAAAATGAAAACAAAAAAGAAAACATTCCTGAATTAAGATTTGAAGGAAGAGGTTGTTTCCCTTCTGCCTCATTATATTCAACCTGATAAATATGTAGAAGCATGTGCCTATAGAGGCTTGATCAAATGGGAGGTGGTTTGGATAGAAATTTTTGTGTGAATCTTACCAATATTGGCATTATGGAGACAAGATTAACAATTATATTTAGAAGGTCAGTTACATAATTGCTTTTCAAAAATCAGTTCACCAAAAAACATTGTTTTGGGTGATTATCTTATTTTGCTTTGTTTTTTTGGTGAAAAGTTTTAGGCATATAATAGTCCAAAACTTGTTTTTATCATTCTCTTAGTATTCCATAAGTTAAAAAGTAGTCAGAAAATACAAATATGAAACCTATCATTGTGCTACACACTTTGGAGAAAGTCAGCTTTGATTAGGCTGCTGAGGAAGCAAATGTAAGGGAAATTAAAATGTGAATGACTTTTCAGTACTTTATTGTATATTGAACAAGGAGAGGAACACTTCAGCTCAGGAAACAACTAGTGATTTCAACAGCTCTTATTTCTAATGTGTTCTCCATCCCGTTTTATACCGTCATATTCTAACTACCTTCTATTGATTCATGCTGCTATTACGTTAATTCAAGTCCTTATTGATTGAGTTGATTTTATAATTTCATGGATTCCATATCACAAGTATTTTTCCCTCACAATGCTTTGAGAACTAGGTTTCTACATTATACATGTATATTTATATAAAAATATCAATGTTCAAGATCTTTGAGGAGAAAGGTAAAAATATATATGTGTCTTGAAGATATTCGTGATTATCTGAATAAATTGAGGCATCAATATTAACATATCAAAACTGAAATCACATTTAGAAAACAAAAATCATTCATGCCTTTTTTTCTAAGGAAATTGAAAATGGGAGGAAGACGAGAGGGAGAAAAGGAGGGACAGAGAAAACTTAGCTGCAAGTGCACAATAGGTATCATCCATCATTTTAGGACAGTGCTGTCCAGTAAAAGTGTAATGTAAGACACATATGTAATTTTAAGGTTTTTTTGTACCTATGTTAAAAGAGTTAAAGAAACATAAAGAAGTTAATAACATATAATACATATATCTAATGTTATTATTCCACATTAAATGTATAATAGATATCTATTTTAATAATGAATTTTAATTAATCCAATATATCCAAAATATTGTTTCAACATGCAATAAATATAAAATTACTTATGATATTTTACATTGTTTTCTTAGTACAAAGTCTTTTTGTACTACTTGAAATCTTTACACATTTTAAGTTTTATACTAAATTTTAATCAGAACACGATTTTTCAGATTTCATAAAATTAAATGTTAAAAATATAGATTCATATGCTCAAGTTGCTCCGAACACACTTAAATGGTTTCCAGTAACTGAACTGATTAACAATTTATACATTGAAATTTAATTCTAAATAAATAAAATTTAAAATTTGGTCCTTAAGTCACACTAACTTCAAGTATTCATCACTAACAGGTAACCAATTGTTTTCATTTTGGACAGAGTAGTTCAAGTTTATAAATTTAATTTGTTTAAATAAATAAATAAATATATATATATATATATATATTTCATTTTCAGTAGGTTATCTTCCCCTCAGAAATGCCTTGGCATTTTATAAATTTTAAAATAAAAGTGTTTTATGCCCTACTGATATTTACTCCTTGAAATATTTGTGCTTTGAATGTAAAGAAAAACAGGAAGAATGACCAATGTTTAAAATTTCATTTTTTGTGGCAATACTTTAACACTGTCTGTCATGCTGGTATATGACAGAGTAGCAGCCAGTGTGATGTATTAACTATGTCGCCCTGACTCTCTACCTTACACAGAGCATTCTCCCTTTTGATACATTTTCTCTATTGGGATACAAAATGACATAATACAGGAATTAGCAATTAGTTATGATTTGAATTGGTTAAAATTCTCTATTCTCAATATATTAAAATGGTGTAATTGCATAATATAAAATCATCAGTCTGATTTCATTTTCCACAAGGAGCAGATGTCATGGCAAAATCCTCCTCACGTTTGAGCAGCCGTAGGCATGGTGAAATTATCATCAGCAAAAGACAGCTTCATGGATAAACAGAAAAGTAGGCAATTTTTTTAATTTAAATGCTCTCCTACTTTGCATTTTTGTGCCTAACTCTACTCTTTCAATATACTAAGGATATTTTTAGTTCCCTGTTATGCCTCCAAGATCCCAAGAGCAATTCCATGATAATTCATATCATTATAATTATCTGAAATGGACAGATTAGGAAATGAATTCTATGGGAAATTACTAATGAATAAGGGATTCCAAATTTTGACAAATATTGGTCATACATTTTGTGACACACATAAATGCACATATCTCTATCACCTTATGAGGATATAGTCTGTAGTCATCTATTAGCAAACAGATTTGGAGTTGGCCAAATTTGATCAGTTTAAAAGGAAAGTTTGTCATGTATTTTTTCATAGAATCACAAAAATGTTTCATTTTCATTTGTATATAGATCCTTTATATCATCCTATTCAAAATATGCTATATCTGGACTGTTTGGTCTAAATGAAGCAGACTTTTTTTTTCAGTCATTGCAACTTGAACCTGAGATGGTGGTAGGCCAAGACTTCCAAAGGAGTATGTTTGGGCATCAGAATAAAATGAAGCCTGAATCCAGCCACTCCTGAAATTTTTAGTTATATGAACCATGTTTTCTTCCATCTAAGATAGTTTAGCTGGGGTTTCTGCCACTTACCATGAATAAGTAATGAATAATACAACTTGCTTCTTATCAGTTTCTCCCCACACAAACACCATGACTTGTTTTTCTATAGTGTCTTCTTTCTACACTGTAAAGAAAACAAGTAGATAAATAAAGTCATAACTTTAGAATGCACTGAAGATTCAGGACTGAGGTTTAATTCTCTCTATGGACTTTTAGCTTCTTTTGCAAATAACTTTGTAGGGGAAGTTTGGATCATTAGAAATAAAATATAAAATTCAAAATTTTTTCTTTAACTAAGATTTGAGCCTTTCATATGGCAATAGCAAGATGCTTTTTAGAATTCACCACAGATCTACCAACAGTCCAGTTAGCACTATTTTACGCATTATTGCTACATATAAAGAGACTAGTAAAATAAAAGATGATTAATAATATTTTATGTAATATTTTATTGATTTTCTTTATATGCTAATTTATTAATAATGGGAGAATTTGATTCTTTAGATTTTTATTTTTCATCATTATAGAAAAAAGATAGAAATTTCCTTCCCACTAAATTATTATCAACTTTTATTTTTTTAAATGATCATGTATTTTAACAGGAGTACCATGGTCTCAAATAAATATATTCAATAAATTTCTCCTAACTATATTTCTTTCTTAGTAATGGCCACCACTAACTGGACAAGTATACTTAACACATATTTCTGATCGATATATACATTAAATTAGAAAACATATATAATTTCATGGTATACATTTTTCAGGTTCTTTAAAGCAAGAAAGTAAGGTAAATTAACTAAAATACTTTTTTTCAACCATGTGTATTTGTTAAAATTTTCTTTTATTTAGTTTTCTTAAGAGTGGAAATAATTAGAGGATTTGATATGATAGAATGAGAAATATATCCTAGCACAAAATATCAAAAAATGACATTTTTTATGTTCTCTATTGCCAACAAAGGCACTGTTTATGCATTTTTCTACTCTTCTGTTAATCTACTACCACTTACACATTTTTTAAGGAACATTTTTCTGAACAGTGCTGCCAAATGTTCAATTCAGTTTTATATATATCAACCCCTCCCTACAAAACTGGTGGAGCCATCATCTGCTGGTTCACATTTATTTTATATCAAGGACAAATCAATTAAATGATGTCCTCATACAGAAAAATAGTGATCGATTAATTATACACAATGACATCATGATATGGTAATAATGAGAAAGAGGGGTAATGAATAAGATACGAGATTAAAAGAGTTTATTTCTCATTGACTCTATACATCCACTGTGAATCAGCTAAGGTGTTCTGATCATGAGTCACTAATGTTCTTCAGCTAATAGAACATTCATTACCTGGGTCATGGGCAACAGCTATGCCTGGGGAAAGAGACCTCTAGAATTTCAGATGTGTAGTTAAGTCATTCCATCCAGAATACATTGGCCACAATATTGCCACTTAGCCCTTTACACCTACTAGGAGCTGGAGAATATTTTGTGAGTAGCACAAATGAGCACTTCACCAGTTGAAGAACATTCATAGGTCCTGGTAACCTAAAACAAAAAAGTTAGACTTAAAACAGTGTGAATAAATGAGTTAAGAGATAACTTTTCCTAGAAATGTATGTGTTTTTCCTATTAAATATGAATTTTGAATATTTAATATATTGGTTATGATGTCATAATATCATAGCAAAATATTGTAGCTTAATAGTTTCCTTGCAACAGACTTAACAGAAATTATGTATTCCTGCCCTGACTTCAAGGACCATAAAGTGGTAAAAAATAAAGAATAATAAAATGCAGTACAATTCTTAAACAAGAGGGGCCCTGATTTTGTTTAGAAAGAGTCTGTGTATCACAAACGAAAAAGAGATCGGCTTGTTAAAATCACATGGTGCCTATGCCTGGGGATCTGCCACTCAGTACTGGGAAGGTGATCCATGTCCTTCAACACTCCTGCTCATGAGCAACATCCTCAAACCCCAAGGGCTGCTCCTTTGCTTGTACTCAACCTCCTCTGGCAACTGTGTCCTGACAGCAGGAGGATTGGGTTTATGCCAACTGTTTCTGAATATGAGGACAATTTGAGTGGTGGAAATTCTTTGAAAAGAAAAAAAGACAAATTTTCTTTATGTTTTAATTTCTGGTCCCAGAGTACTCACACTTTATTTCAGTATGTACAGAAGTTGCACATATAGTACGAGAAACATTTTGTAGTGTTAAACAATTCCTGTCAATCTTAAATATGTACGTATGTATGTGTAGACAAAACATACATGGAGCCTGATACCTTTTCTTTGTATTTTTATATGGACCTATGTATTGTTTTCAAGAGAGTGAAAATTGTGATACAAATGATAACTATTTGTGTGATGGAATTAAATTATTTGAGGTATTTACTGACTCCTTTCTAGTGTTTGAAGAGGATATGTAAAACACATTGTTTATTTGCAAATTTAAAGGTTGATTATTTTCCTCAGAGAGCATATTATCCACAATGATTCAGAAAGGCCGTAGTATTTGCCTTATTATTATTTATTGGCCATATTATTATTTTCAAAAAAGTGTAAGCTATCTAAAATATTGGTAATAACAATAAAATTTGTAATTTCGGCCAAAAGAATGTTAAAAAAAATTATATGAAATAAGTATATACTAATTAGTGATATATATTAATTTATTTGGTTACTTATCCAAACTTTACCAGTGTTCAGGAAAAAGTCCTACAGATATGCTCAAAAATAATTAAATGCATTATCTTTGAGACTGCTTATTTTACTCAGAAAATGAAAGATTTACACATAATTTTAATTGTGTCAGTGTAAAAATATTTTTAAAATAAGAAGATAGAATACAGTACACTTAATGGTTTATTGGCTAGATTTATGTCTTTAAACATTTAGACTTGTCTAAATTCAGATGTACATCTTCATGTACTCCTGCCTGGGCTCCATAACGTATGGTGGTAGGCCTGATAGAAGTATAATATTCTATTTATATTAACTTTTGGAGAAAGGAGAGTACATTATATATCAAAACAATGGCTGTGTAAAGGAAGTATGATTTAAATTGAATCTTATGGGATTTAGACAACAGTTGAGAAGACAGAAGATGATTCAGGAGAAAGAAATAACAAAATCATGGAAGTGGAAGCAACCAGAAATATCCACAGGATTTAAAGAAGTCTCCTGTTGAACAATGGGACAGGAAGTTGCAGGAAGTTGAAGAACTGAGGTAGTAATATTATGTGCAGAAGTTAGAATACAAATATTAATTTGGAATCTTGAAAGCATACATTTCCATATACAGCTCATTATCAGAATTTCTTGCAAAGACCAATTTTACTTTTTTCTAAAATAAAAAAAATCCACTTTACTATCTTTTAAACTCCTTTGAAATTGAGGGTGTCTGTCTTATTCACATTTTATCCTTTCATTTCTCTCAGTGCTCTGCATTTGGTAATAATTACTAAATGAATTGTAGTTAAATAATAAATCAATTAATCATAATGTTACTTGTTGAAAGACAATTTTAATCATTTTAATATTAAGCCTGCTGTGGAATTTCTTAGAGGTGAGGAGCAGTTCTTTCAGTATGTAGAGCATTATCCATTCCCCAACTGAAAGATATTTGAGTTGTTTCCAATTTTGAGTGATTATGAATAGAGATTTTCTAGGCTGAATAGTGTTCTCCAAAAATTCAGGTTCACTCAGAACCTGTAAATGTGCCCTTATTTAGAAATGTAAATAATCTATTTGTAGATGTAATCAAGATAAATGAGGTCATGCTGAATTATGGCAGGGTCTAAATCTGATGACTTGTTTCTTTGTCAGGGGAGAGACATTTGTATATACAGAGAGAGACACAAAGGTCAAAGGGACAAAAGGCAATGTGAAGACAGATGCAAAAGTTGGAGTGATGCAGCTACAAACGAAGGTATGCCGAGGACTGCTGGCAGCCAGCAGAAGCTAGGAGGAGACAGGGAGGATTCTTTCCTGCAGCCTATAAAGAAGGACTTCTAGCCTACAGAACTATGAGAGAACAAATCTCTTTTGTTTTAATCCACCTATTTTGTAGTAATTTGTTATAGTAGCTCTAAAAATCTAATACAGAACTACTATCCAAGGTTGTATAATTATTTCTTTAGCTCTTGTAAGAAATTGTCAAATTGTTTCTTATTTAGCATTCCCACAGAAAATATTTGAAAGTTGTTTGTTCTATATACTATCCAGCACTTAGTATTGTCAATCTTTAAATTTTGGCAATTTTTATAGATGTGTCAATGCATATAATTGTGGTTTAAATTTTGCAATTTCTCAATCACTAATAATGTTGAGCACTTTTTGTGTTACTTGTTATCTAGACCTCTGGGTTAGTTCTTTTAATGCTTATTTTTCTTTTTCCCCACTTCCTAAAATATATTTCTTTGGTTGTCTTCTCTTCTCTTTCACTTTGTGAATTTATATCAATTATTATTTTTTTAATATCATGATAATGGAATTTCAAGAGGGGTCTAAGTTTAATGCAGGCATTCGACCCACCACCTTTTCAAAAACTGCAGGTCTACTTTTTTTTCAAAAATTACTTACAAATATTAAGGTGGAAATTAATGAGAAATTTGTGATAAAATATAAACATTTAAAAATTTATTTCTTATTTTTAAAATTTTTTATTTTATATTGGAGTATAATTGACTTACAATATTGTGTTGGTTTCAGGTGTACAGCAAAGTGATTCAGTTATACATATACATATATCTATTTTTTTTCAGATTTTTTTTCCCATATAGATTATTATAGAGTATTGAGTTCCCTGTACTATACAGTAGGTCCTTGTTGATTATCTATTTATTATACATAGTATTATATGTATATGTCAATTCCAACCCCCCTAATTTATCCCTCCCCCTCTTCCCCTTTGGTGCCCATAAGTTTGTTTTCTATGTCTATGAGTCTGTTTCTGTTTTCTAAATAAGTTCATTTGTATCACATTTTTAGATTCCACATTTAAGTGTTGTCATATGATATTTGTCTTTCTCTGTCTGACTTACTTCACTTAGTATGATAATCTCTAGGTCAATCCATGTTTCTGCAAAAACAAACAAACAAAAAATATACAATATAGTTTCTTCAGTTTACACTTTAGACATTTCTACTCTAACAGGTTTGAATTAATTATAATTTAGTTTATTTAATCAAAATGTACTATTTTTATAAATTTTGCTCTAACTGGTAAATGAGTCAGAAACCTAGTATTTTAATTGTGTTTTATGTTAATAAATAGCTTAATTTTTATTAAAAATTTAAAAAAATAAAAAATGTATTACCTCTGAAATTAACTTTCTGTTTTATAACAGTATAGACAATGCATATATATTGACTACATATCCATGACAGTAAGGTGTAAGTTTACATATATTAGTATGAATAAAGTTTCATTTCCTGATTCATGATAGATTTCAACATTCTCAGTCAGTATTCCTGAAACACTTAACCTCTATGATGTTTCTGAAAGACATCTAAATTTTTTTCATACTCCTCCTTTCAAGATATGGGGCTAAGTTTCTCTTCCCTTGGGTATGGACTAGGCTGAATGACCTGTTACTAATGAAAATACAGTAAGTCCCCTACATATGAATGAATTCCATCACAAGAGCATGTTCATAAGTCCATTTTGTTTGTAAGTCCAACAAAGTTAGCCTAGGTACCCAACTAACAAAATTGACTATATAGTACTGTACAGTAGTAGGTTTATAACACTCTTCACACCCATAATACATATAAAACAAACACAAAAAATAAAGAAAACATTTTAAATCTTACAGTACGCTACCTTGAAAAGTATAGTAGTACAGTACAAAAGCTGGCATACAGGGGCTGGCATCCAGTGAACAGGCAAGAAGAGTTACTGACTGTAGGAGGGAGAGGAGGTGGGAGATGGTAGAGCTGAAGGATCATTAGCAATAGGAGATGAAGGGCAAGCTGCAATTTCACTCATGCCTGACATTGATGGGAAACATGTTCACATCTTTGAAAGTTTGCAACTTGAAGGTTCCTATGTAGGGGACTTACTGTACTGAGTGTCTTTTAGCTTCTCTTTCTAGCCAGCTAAAAGGCACTGTGATTCAGCATTCAAGATTTTACTTCACTATCATACTTGCCTCATACAGTATTTTGGCACATCCAAGGGAAACAAGGTGGAAATGAAGAAAAGAAAACAAGTAAACTCCACTGTTTATTTTCTCTACTTCATTTTCACTTAATCTGTTCAAAATAATCTGGATTTTTCAAAATTTTATCTTGAGTTCTTGTCCATTGAATTATAGTAACCACAATGATAGAGTCCTCTGGTCTGACATTTGACATATGATAGGGAAAATAGAGAATTCATATAATTTTTTTTTATCTCTCAGGAAAATCTTGTGAAAACTGAAACCAACATATTTTCCTGTCTCTGTGTTAAAGAATTCTGGGACTAGGCATCATCTCCTGTCCCTATGTTAAACAACACTGAGGATTACCAAAAAAAATAAATAAATAAAAAAATAAATGTTTGCTAAAGTAAAATAAATTTAATAATTGCTCCTGGCAGATAAGACTATGAAGTATCTAAGCCACTGACTTGTCAAGATAAACAGTCTGATTATCCATCTAGCTTTAAGACATTAGCCTCCCGAGACTCACAATCCAAAACTATTATTTTATAAACTCTGCCCAATCTCAACTTGAACCCTAATAATATTCTCTCCTGATTTTCTCCTTCTAGGAAAGATGGAACTAATTCTCTCCTAAGGGATTGTTCTCCTTTTCTGCAGTTAGGCTTAACAGCTTAGCTTTGTTTGATCAATAGATTCCCTGCTTCTCTTTTGAGGATCAACACTTGTTATCAAGATTATTGTCTTTCTAGGAATAGGTATTTTATAAATATTAATATAATTTGACATGCACAGCTAAGTGATGATTTGATTCTAGCTTGTGTCTGTCCTTCTAATGAAGTTATATAAACTATATCTTTAATAAGGTGGGAAACATGAGGGGGGAAGAAAGAGCTTACAGGATATAAAATTAAATAAAATCTAAAAATATTGTACTGGAATAATCTTAGCTTATCTCTAAAATCAAATGATTTAGGTTTCTAAAGGGTTCAGGAGCTTTATTTTCCTATTAAATATCTTAAACAAATGTATGTAATGAGTAACATTTGAAATGACAGTAAGAGGTAATCAGCAATTTCTGCATGGGATGGGCATTCTTTAGCTAGCTCTTTTTCATTTATATTTCAGTGCAAATTAATTTCAGATTCTCTACTGAGAGCATAATCTGACAATTCCAGTAGCACTAAGTAGAATAAGGTATGACAGTCTAAGGGTGGCACTTATTAATGTGATTAACAGCAAAAGAGAAAGTTATTTAAAAGCAAACTATGTATAGATTACCATTCAATTTTTGTCTACTTACTCAGGAATACTCCCACTCTATTTTCCATTAATAAAAAAAATTCCATTTCTGGGGCTTCCCTGGTGGCGCAGTGGTTGAGAGTCTGCCTGCCAATGCAGGGGACATGGGTTCACGCCCCAGTCCGGAAGGATCCCACATGCCACGGAGCGGCTAGGCCTGTGAGCCATGGCCGCTGAGCCTGCGTGTCCGGAGCCTGTGCTCCGCAACGGGAGAGGCCACAACAGTGAGAGGCCCGCGTACCGCAAAAAAAAAAAAAAAAAATTCCATTTCTGTGCTGGCACCTGCCTCTGGCACTAAATATTTGACTAGTTCTTGGGTCAGTTATCATTTCCACATGTGCAGGAAACTTGGCATCACAGAATTTACTCTCACAGTTAAATAAAATGTCAAGGGCCCTCCACTCAATTTACGTAAACTTGGATTCTGTCTTATTTTAATTTTCATTATTTATCCTGTTAATTTTTTTTGAAGGTAAAGATTAGTAGTTTATTCTTATAACAATCTCTCAAACATTATACAACAGCCATCATGCTTTATCCTTCTATCCCTAGTTCTGTTTACCATTCCTTGAAAATAAAATATTTAGTTCTTTGGCCATTTTTACTTTATTTTACCTTCTACTAATTATTATAAACACATACTTCCCACTAAGATTTTTTTTAACTTTTATTTTGAAAAAGATTATAGAATAAAAATAAGTTAAAAAAAAAAAAAGTACAGAGAGGTCCCACATACATTTTACCCAGTATTCTTCAATGTTTACTTCTTACATATCATAGTACAATATCAAACCAAGATGGTACATTGATACAATATGTGTGTGAAGTTCTACATTATCTTATCACATGTGTGGATTGGTGTGAACACCACCACAAACAAGAAATGGAATTATTTCATTACTGAAAAGATCTTCATACTATTTCTTTATAGTCACACCGACTGGTCTCACTGCCATCCCTAATCCCTGACAACCACTAGTCTGTTCTGCATATATATATAGTTTTGCCACTTATATAATGTCATACAAGAGGAATCATACAGTATGTGAGCTTTTGAGATTGGATTCTTTCACTCAGCATAATGCCCTTGGAATCTATTGAAGTAGTTTTGTTCACCAATAGTTTGTTCTATTTTACTGCTGAGAATGTGATCCAGTTTGTTTAACTATTAATCTATTCAGGGACAATTCAGTTGTTTTCACTTTCTATCTATTATGAATAAAGCTGCTATGTACCTATATGTACAGGTTTTGTGTGTACATAATTTTTCATTTCCTTGGATAAATGCCCAGATTTGCAATTCTTGGGACATTTAGTTGTTTTTTTCTTTTGTTTTGTTTGACAAATAATTTACCATGGTGGTTATTCCATTTGAAACTCCCACCCACAATAGACAAAATCCAATTTCTCTGCATTTTTTCTGGCATTTGGTGTTGTCATTGTTTTTATTTTAGCTCTTTTGATATGTGCATAGTGATATCTCATTGTGGTCTTAATTGGCATGTCCCTAAAGGCTAGGGATGTTGCACATCTTTTTATGTACTTATTTGTTATTTGGAGGGTGAGCCTATTTTTACATGTACTATGTTCTATATCATACCTATATTGTCTCTGTTTGTGTTAGTGTTTGTGTCATGTGAGTATAAAAAAATTCTCATCAGCTGGTCTCCTAAAACACCACTAAGGTAATTTTATTATTCCACCTATTTAATTCCCTCTAAGCATTGTAATATAGCTCATTTCTGCTTCTGTAAAAAACATGTGCTTTTTTCATGATAATTTACTGAAGAATGTGATAGACATGAATATAATATATCAAAATCATTGTTATCAGGTAATTAGCCCATCCCTCCAAATAATCCGGTCTTTTAAAAGCTTATCCAAGCCAGAAGACACAAAGAAGATTTATTAAGTGAACGGAATTACAGTCTGCAAGGCAGAAAAGAGTCAGGTTAAAATCTTCTTTAGCAATCCAATCAAGATTGTGAATTACACACAGATCTCATGGCTATGTATATGATGCCAATTCATTATTTCTAGCTTCTAAGGAAGTGGAAACATCACATTTTCAGTATTAAAAGATGAAAAATATTTTGTTTGCCATGATATTTTGAAAGAAATCCATAAAATTATATGTATATCCAGAAACACACATCTGTATAAATAACTGGCAATCAACTCTAATGTTAAAGTGATCTGAAGTCTAAGACAACAAATATTATACTTAGTTTCTCTGTCCTTGCTCTAATTTATGCACCACAAGTTGCCTTATAAACCCTTTAACCTCTTTGAAGTACAGATTAGACATCTAAGTTAAAATTGAATGATGATTAGAATCCAAACCTTCAAAAATAACATTTTTAAGAATAACTCCTACTATGTGTGATTCCTGGATTTATTTCCACTTTTATATTATTCCCTCAATAGCAATACAATTCTAACATAACTCATAGGATAATAATCTTGTATACTATGAGGCCTATGAAGGGCTACAGATAAGGTAGAATATAATGGTTAGGTGTCAGGAGTTTTTGGTTCAAAACTTGTCTCTGTCATTTACTAACAGAGTAAATTTGGGCAAGTTATTTGAATCTTCCATTTTAGAGTTTCTTCATCTGTAAAACAGGTAAGAAATGGTGCCTAGCTGCTTGAGTTTAGGGGAGTATAGATTGACATAGCACAAATAAAGTGCATAAAACAATGTCTAGCACACAGCAAAATACTCAATAAATGCTAGCTATTCTTAATATTTAAAAACATATATCAGTAATGAACAATTAGAATTTAAAACATAATGCTACTTACATTAGCATGGGGTGGGGTAGTGATACTTAGGTACAAATCTAACAATATATGTGCAAGATCTATATGAGGAAAACTATTAAACTCTGATGAAAGAAAGCCAAGAATAACTGAATAAGTGGAGAAATAGTGTATGTTAATGGATAGGATGACTCAATATTGTCAAGATGTCTTTCCCAACTAGACTTATAGATTGAACAAAATCAAAATCAAAATCTCGGTAATCTTGTGTGTATTGACAAACTGATTCTAAAGTTTACGTGAGCAGCAAAAGATCAGAGTAGCCAACAGAATATAGAAGAATAAAAATAAAATTGGAGAACTAATGCTACCTGACTTCAGATTTACTATAAAGCTACAGTTATCAAGACAGTGTGGTATAATCAAAAGAGTAGACAAATAAATAAATGCAACAGAATAAGATCCTAGAAATAGACCACACAGTGTCAACTCGTCTTTAACAAAGGAGCAAAGGCAATACAATGGAGAAAAACATAGTCTTTTCAACAAATAGTGCTGGAACACTAGATATTCATAACCAAAACAAAACAAAAGAATCTAGACACAGGCTTTATATCCTTCACAAAAATTAATTCAAAATGGAGCATAGACATAAATATAAAATGAAAACTATAAAAAACCTGGATGAAAACATAGGAGAAAATTTAAATGAACTTGGGAAGGCTGATGACTTTTTAGATAGACTCCCAAAGGCATGATTCATGAAAGAAAAAAATTGATAACTTAAGTATTGTTAAAATTAAAAACTACTGGTTTGTAAAATACACTGTCAAGAGAATGAGAAGTCACTGACTAGGATAAAATAGTCATAAAAGACGTATCTAATTAAGGATTGTTATCCAAAATGTATAAAGTCCTCTTAAAACTCAAGAATAGTATTAAAAATCTTGACTAAAATTAAAAACCCAACTAAAAATGACAAATGACCTGAATGGACACCTTGCCAAAGAAGATATACAGATAAAAAATAAGCATATAAAAAGATGTTCCACGTCATATGTCGTTAGGGAATTGCAAATCAAAACAACGAGATACCTCTATATTTATTAGAATAGCCAAATTCTAAATTACTGACAACTTCAAATGTTAGCAAGAATGTGGAGCAACAGTGCTCTCATTTATTGTTGAATGGAATGAAAAATGGCATAGTCACTTTGGAAGACAGTTTGGTGATTTCTTACAAAAGAAAACATGCTTCCACCATAAGAGGTCCAGTAATAGTACTCCATGGTATTAACCTAAACAATTTGAAAACTTATGTCCATACAAAACACTGCACATGCATATTTATAGCATCTTTATTTATACTTTCCAAAACTTGGAAGCAACCAAAATGCCCTTCAGAAGGTGAATGGATAACGGTGGTACATCCAGAAAATGGAATATTATTCAACACTAAAAAGAAATGAATTATCAATCTATGAAAAGACATGGAGGAACATTAAATGCATATTACTATGTGAAAGAAACATATCTGAAGGGAACACAAAGTGTATGATTCCAAGTGTATGACATCCTGGATAAGCTTGGCAAAATGTATGCTGACAGTAAAAAAGATCAGATGTTGGCTGGGATTAAGGAGTAAAGAGAAATAAATAGGTGGAACATAGACAATTTTTAAGGCAGTGAAATTATTCTCTATGAAACTATAATAGTGGATCCATTTGTCAATACCCAAGAATGAACCCAAGGATTGTACACACCAAGAATGAACCCTAAAGTAAGCTATGGGCTTTGTGTGATAATGTTGTGTGAATATAGATTCATCCATTGTAAATATACCAAGAAATATTTATATAGTTCCTGGATAGGGCATGATACAGAATCAGTATGCTGATACTTGTGCTTCTTTCTTCTAATGCTTGCTATCTCATATATGTATGGTTCCCCATCTTTGTCCAGTCTCTTCCTCTGAGAAGTTATGATAACCTCTTCTTTGATACTTTTTTGATTCAAGATCATAAATGATATTGTTCTCTTTACATGTTCTGCATTGCTATCTATACTTCAGCGAGGGTTGGGTGTGGAGGAAGCATTTGTTGTCAGTCATTCCACAGTTTCATTTCAAGAATCTTGGCTCTAATTCATTCAGTTCAAGTCCAGCTATATTGTTTCATTCCTCTTATGGTCTAAAGCGTAGTTATTTTATTAGAAATCATTATTGTACATCTCTTATTCTTTTTCCTATTTCTATAATTATTTTTACATACTTAAAACAGACTCTTTTGGTATACAAGTCTATGAGTTTTGAAAAATGTATAGTTGTATGACCACTGCAGTAATCAAAACTCAGAGAAGTCCTATCACCTCTAAAATTTCCATCATGTTATCCTTTTGTAATCACAGTCTCTCCATAAGCTAAATTCCTGGATCGCTGAAGAACTCAAAGAGGAAATTAAAAAAAAACAAAAATACCTGGAGACAAATTAAAACAAAGACATGACAATCCAAAACCTATGGAACACAGAAACAGCAGTTCTATGAGGGAAATTTAGAGCAATACTAGCTTATCTCAGGATCCATTGACTGTTTAGTAGCATACTGTTTAGCCTCCAAGTGTTTGTGTTTTTTTGCAGTTTTTTTTTCAATATGTAATTGATTTCTAGTTTCATAGCATTGTGGTCAGAAAAGATGCTTGATATGATTTCAGTTTTTGTAAATTGATGAGTATTTCCTTCATGGCCTAGCATATGATACATACTGGAAAATGTTCCGTATGCACTTAAAAAGAATGTGTATTCTGCTGCTTTGGGGTGAAAAGTTCTAAATATATCCAATATACATATTCATTGATCTAATGTGTCATTTAAGTCAGTGTTTCTGTCCATTGATGTAAGTGGGATGTTAAAATCCCCTACTATTATTGTGTTACTGTCAATTTATCCCTTTTTGTCTGTTAATATTTGTTTTATATATTGATATTTAGGTGCTCCTGAATTAGGTTCATATGTATTTACACATGCTACATCTTTTCGGATTGATCCCTTGATCATTACATAATGTCCTTCTTTGTCTCTTGTTAGAGTCTTTGTTTTAAAGTCTATTTTCTTTTGTGTAAGTATTGCTACCTGGGCTTTTTTATTTTTTATTTTTTTTAATTTCCATTTTCATGGAATACCTTTTTCCATCCCCTCACTTTTCATTCTGTGTGTGTCTTTAGATCTGAAGTGAGTCTCTTCTAGGCAGCATATATATGGGTGTTGTTTTATGTCCATTCAGCCGCTCTATGTGTTTTCATCTGAGCATTTATTCCATTTATATTTAAATTAATTATTGATGAGTATGTATGTATTACCATTTTGTTAATTGTTTGGAGTTTTTGTGGTTCTTTTTTGTTCCTTTATTCTTCTTTTGAAGAATAAATCCCTTGTGATTTGATGACTATATTTTTATGTTTGGATTCTTCATTTGCGTGGGCATCTATTACATTTTTTTAGTTTGTGGTTACCATCAGGTTCATTATTTAAAATTTCAAATGTATTTTAACAACCTTATATTTTACCCCCTGCCCAACATTTACTGTTTTTGATATCATATTTTGCATCTTTTTTTATTATTTTTTAGGATAAAGTACTTTTTTTTTTTTTTTTTTTGCGGTACGCGGGCCTCTCACTGTTGTGGCCTCTCCCGTCGCGGAGCACAGGCTCCGGACGCGCAGGCTCAGCGGCCATGGCTCACGGGCCCAGCCGCTCCACGGCATGTGGGATCTTCCCAGACCCGGGCACGAACCCGTGTTCCCTGCATCGGCAGGCGGACTCTCAACCACTGCGCCACCAGGGAAGCCCTAAAGTACTTTTTTTAATACATCTTTATTGGAGTATAATTGCTTCACAATATTGTTTGTTTCTGTTGTACAGCAAAGTGAATCAGCCATATGGATACATATATCCCCATATCCCCTCCCTCTTCAGCCTCCCTCCCACCCTCCCTATCCCAACCCCTCTAGGTCATCACAAAGCACCTTGCTGATCTCCCAGTGCTATGCAGCTGTTTCTCACTAGCTAGCTATTTTACATTTGGTAGTGTATATATGTTGATGCTTCTCTCATTTTGCCCCAGCTTCTCCCTCCCCACCCTGTGTCCTGAAGTCCATTCTCTCTGTGTCTTTATTCCTGCTTTTGTGTGTGTATCTCTTAACTACTTATTGTAGATATAGATAATTTTACTACTTTTGTCTTTTAACCTTCTTACTAGCTTATACCTGGTAGATTTATTAACTTTACAGTATATTTGTTTTTATCCATGAGATTTTTCCTTTCTTAACTTTCATATTTCTAGTTGTAGCCTTTTCTTTTTCTCTAAGAGAAGTCCCTTAACATTTCTTCATTTCTTTTAAAACTGGTTTTATGGTGCTGAACTCTTTCAGCTTTTGCTTAGAACTTTTGATCCTTCCATCAAATCTGAATGAAAGCCTTGTCAGGTAGAGTATTCTTGCTTGTAGATTTTTTTTTCTTTCTTTCATCACTTTAAATATATCATGTTGTTCTCTTCTGGTCTGCAAAGTTTCTGCTGAAAAGTCAGCTGATAGACTTAGGGGAATTCCCTTGTATGTAACTTGTTTTTCCCTTGTTGCTTTTAATATTCTCTCTTTATCTTTTTTTAATTTAATTTTTTATTGAAGTATAGTTGATTTACAATTTTGTGCCAATCTCTGCTGTACAGCAGAGTGACTCAGTTATACACATACTGACGTTCTTTTTTTATGTTCTTTTCCATTATGGTTTATCAGAGGATATTAAATATAGTTCCCTGTGCTATACAGTAGTATGTTATTTTTTATCCATCTCATATATAATAGTTTACATCTGCTAATCCCACACCCGCAGTCCTTCTCTCTTTATCTTAAATTTTTATCATTTTAATTACAATGTGTCTTGATATTTTTCTCTTTGGGATGATCCCATTTATATTCTGTGCTTCTCCCTAGGTTATGGAAGTTTTCAGTTATTATGTTTTCAAATATGCTCTCTCTCTTCTCTTTCTGGCACCCTTATAAGGCAAATGTTAGTATGCCTGATATTGTCCTAAAGGCCTCTTAAACTGTCCTCATTTTTTTCTTTTTTCCATTCAGCTTTAGTGATTTTGACTACTGTCTTCCAGTTCACTAATCCAGTCCTCTCTGTCTGTTAATTTACTGCTGATTCCTAGTAGTATATTTTTAATTTCAGTAACTGTATTTTCAGCTCTATTTGGTTCTTCTTTATATTTTCTAACTCTTTGTTAAAAACGTCTGTCTTAGGCTTTCCTGGGCACAGTGGTTGAGAGTCCGCCTGCCGATGCAGGGGACACGGGTTTGTGCCCCAGTCCAGGAAGATCCCACATGCCACGGAGCAGCTAGGTCCGTGAGCCATGGCCACTGAGCCTGCGCGTCCGGAGCCTGTGCTCCGCAATGGGAGAGGCCACAACAGTGAGAGGCCTGCGTACCGCAAAAAACAAACAAAAACAAAACAACAATAAAAAAATTCTGTCTTCTCACTCTGTTTATCCATTATTTTCCCAAGTTCTTTAAGCATCTTTATGATCATTACCTTAAACTTTTTATTGGGTGGATTGCTTATCTCTACTTCACTTAATTCTTCTGGGGTTTTATCTTATTCCTTCTTTTGGAACATATTTCTCTGTCACCTCATTTTGCCTAATTTATTATTTTTTATTTCTATGTATTTGGAAGGTTGGTTAAATTTCTTGATCCTGCAGAAGGGGCCTTATGTAAGAAGTGTCCTATGGGGCCCAGCAGCACACACCCCTCTGGTTACCAAGGCTATATGCCCTCTATATGGGCTGCATGTGTCTTTATTTTGGTGGGCTGACTACTGTGGGCATCCTGGTAGGTATGGCTGGCTCCTGGTCTGGTTGATTGCCAGGCCCTGCCTTGCAGGCCACTGGTGGGTGGGGCAAGGTCCTTCTGTGGCTGGCTGCACCTCCAGGGGAGTCCCAGTCCTGATGCTGGCCAACAGGTGAGCAGTGTCAGGTCACAAAGCAACTGGCTATGAAAGCTGAAGTTCCCAGAGCTAGTGTAAACCTGATATTGTGTGGGTTCATGTCCTGGGGGATCCCAGACCTGGAATCAGCCTTCTGGTGGGTAGGACCAATTCTTGACAAGGCTGGCTACAATGTCTGGCATGACCTATGGCTGGTGATGGCCTTCTAGTGGGTGGGGCAAAATTCTGACATGACTGGCTGAGGGCCCCACCTGGATTTGGACTGCTGTTGTCAGGCTGGGACCCAGGGCACCTACTAGGTTGGTGCTGGCCTGCTAGTGGTTGGTTCTAGGGCTGTGGGTTTGAATCTCTTGGCAGCCCACTGGTGGGCATGGTCAGAATCCAGGAAATTCCAGAGCAAGTGCCCACCCACCAGTGGGTGAGGCTGGTTCCTGGGGCTAATGTCTGCTCACTGATGGGGTGTACTGGGTCCTGGGTTCTCTGGCTGTGGAGAGAGGCCGGGGATCTTGGAGCTGATGTCTGCTTGCTGAGGCCTATGGGGACCCAGGGCTAGTGTTGGTACAGAGCCAGGTCCATGATATTTTGCTGCAGAGCCCTGGGGTTCCTGAAGTCAGCATTGGCCTGCAGGTAGATGGAGCCAGGGTCCAGTAGATCACACGCCCTGGTGTGTGAGGCCAGTGCTGGGGCTAGTGCTGACCTGCTGGTGGTCTGAATTGTGTCTGACGTCTAGCTTCAGGGAGTCTGTGGGTCCCAGGGCTAGTGACTGCCCTCTGATGGCAGGCCTGTTTTCCCCAATAGTTGGGAATTTAGGGGTTCCCAGGATAGCCGGTCTGCTGGTATGTGGGGCCATGTCCCCACCCAGCTAATTGCCTGGCCTGGGGAATTCCAGAACTAGAGCTGACTGGGCCAGGTCCTAGCACTAATAAACTAGAAGGAGAATTCTAAAATGGCTATCACCAGCACCAGTGTACTTACATGGGATGAGCTTTATCAAATGGCTGCTGCCAGGATCTATGTTCCTCAGAGTGAGTCTCAATTGTCTCTGGCCTCTCCTTGAGGCTCTCCAAGATCAGCAGGTGGGTCTGATCCAGGGTCCACTCAAATTACTACTTCTTCCCTGGGTTTTGGAGCATCTGAGGTTTTGTGTGTGCCCTTTAAGAGTGAAGTCACTGTGCTCCCCAGCCCTCTGGCTCTCCCAAAATTAAACCCAACTGAATTTCCAAGCTAAACATTATGGGGGCTCAACTTCTTGGTGCAGGACCTGTGGGCTGGGGATCTTGATGTGGGGCCTTGATCCCTCACTCTTTGGGGAGAACTTCTGCTATTGTAATTATCCTCTCATTTGTGGGTTGCTAACTGGGGGTGTGGGCCTTGACTATACTGTATCTCTTACTCATCTCATTGTGGTTCCTTCTTTATATCCGTGCTTCAGAAGGTAGTTTTGCTACTCTCCAAGTTGCTCTCATAAAGAGTTGCCCTGTAAATAGTTGTAATTTTGTTGTGCCTCTGGGAGGAGGTGAGCTCAGGGTCTGCCTACTCTGCCGTCTTGGCCACTCCCTCTGTCTTTTCTCTTTCCAGTTCATCAGAATTCCTGGTTATCGGTATGCCAAGTAAATTTGGGTTGTATACTAGATAATTTGTTGTCTAGTTTTGAAATTATGTTTTGAAACTTTAATTCTGTTAAAATTAGTCTGGAGAATGTTGAATTGTTTTGTTTGTTTATTTTAACAAGCAATAAATCTGGTAAACTTCAAGCAGTCATTTCTGTATCATCTATTATGGGTGATGGATTAAAGTATCAGTTCAGTTTCCAAATCCTTTGCTATGATCTTTGCATTTGTCTCTCTTTTGTGCCACTTCTGGGTTCGTTCTTGGATTTGGTGGTTTATACTGTAATTCAATTATCAGAGACTTTAATAAGCTCTTTTGTGTATATAATGTTCATATAAAACTTAAAGGAATTGTGTTGTTTCACATACAGATTTAAGGGATTGATTTCTTCTCTTTCTTTTTTTCTTTCTTTCTTCCTCTCTTTTTTTTTTTTTTTTCAGTCCACATAGATAGGTTTTCTCTTAGAGTTTTAGGTGTCTTTTCCACTATGACAGCAATGTTTTTGTTTTTGGTGCAATTAAGGAAGGAACATGAAAAAACACTAAAAAAACAAAACACACACAAAAATAATGAAACTCCCCATACTCTTAGGCTCACAGATGTTCATTTCCCAATCCCTCTGCCCAAAAGATAGATTATTCTTGGAGATTTTAATGCCCATGCTTGATACACATATCCCCAATTCCACCCATTCATGAGGCAAGGCTAGAAGAAAAAGAGAAAGGAAAAAGAATTCACTACCACCGTATTGGTAGTTTTCAAGCTTTGACTTAACTCACTCGCAAATCACCTGTTACTATTTACTTTTAGAGTCATATGGTGGTTTGCTTTGTAATTTGTCTGCAAATTTTAATAACAATCATTTAGAAAGAAACCATGAAGTGGAGTTACTCCATCTTGACTGGTACTTGAACCCCTTTTAACTTTAATTTTTATCTATTTTCTCTATTCAAGGCAAATGCCTAAATGACAAACAAATATATCATATATATATATATATATATATACACACATATGTGTATATATGAAACACACTAACACACATGCACATGCATATACACACATTTTGTTCACTTCTGATTAAAAGGGTTGATGCTCATGTTGCAAAACTTCAGTGCTATCTATAACAGAGGAACAAGGAGTTTGTGATATTGGATAATACTTTATTATCTTTCAAAGCATTTTATATATCCTATATTATTTAATACTTGATTTCTTGAATCAAATTTTCAATTAAAGTTAAGGTGAACTCTGCTGGTGGAAATATAATAAGAGGATTTTGTAACTATTCTTCCTTCCTCTACTTTCTCTTGTTCACTTTACTGGTGTTCTTCTCTGAGATCCACATTTCTTTGAATTTGTCATTCCTTTTAGCTTGGGCTTATTAGAGCATTGTTTATTAATAGAACATAGATAGAGACGTATATCTATTCTTTTATCCTATTTTCTCTGATATATGTATACTATATCTAGAATGAATTGCCAATAAGATTTTATATAAGCAAATAATGAAAACAAATAATATTTGAAAAATAAAACTAGTTTTTCCAGTATACCCATATATTACTATGGTGATTGGAGTGGTGGCTAAACGTATTACTTACTTAGAAGGTATTTTATAACTTGACAAAATAGAATTCTGAAAAAAAATGTTATTTGCTGGATAAGTGAGAGGGTTATTTATCTTAAATTTGGTCATTTCCTACATCTTTTATTCTTAAGATTCTCAAGAGAACTCCAAGGGAAGGGTTATTATTTTCCTCTAACATTAATATAGAATGCAGGGAGTAATTTTGCATTGTAGGGTAAATTCCTTCTGCATAGTCTATGCATCTTTACCTGGTCACCTTCTCCATGGGACTAAACCCAAATCTCAGATTTTACCAACACACTTTTAGGAAAAGCCAAATCAGACAACCCCCCAAAATAGTGAACTGAATAAAGTGCAAGACATTGTTTATTTTAAGTGCCTAAAGGAAAATTCCTAAGACTGCAGTTGTGAGAATGACTCCCTGAGCAATTGAGAGAAGTGCATAGAAAATGGGACTATGCCCAAATGTACCTTGATTTGTGCAGTATTAAGCACATTGTGTACCCTAGTCAATGACCTTATGTAATGTCCTTGTATATGACCTGTCCAGATTATTCCTCCACTCTGAGTAAGATGGGGTGGGGTGGAAGTGGTTTGTTAAGAAAGAGTTTTATCTGTCTGCAAGGGATTCACACACACACACACACACACACACACACACACACACACACACACACTCTTTCTCTCACTCCAGAAAAAAAACACAATTGCAATAAGAAAGTTCAAGTAAAGAAATATCTAATTATGAAGCAAGTTAAAATACGATGAATATTTTGAGCAATGGATTATGTTTGAAAATAGAGTATATGTTAGACCTGGATGCTTTGGACACTTTCCTTTAGAGGGTACAAGTTTAATAATTCAGGATCACATGTCATCTCTACAGAAACAGTTTCACCAATTATTTTGAGTGACTACAATTTTTGTAGTTATATATTATTAATGACATTTATAACTATTTTACATATTTAAAACAATATAGAAAGCAAAAATACCAAGAATAAACCATAAATGTGCTAATATTTATTGATAGTTAATCTCTCATTTTACATCTCAGAAAGAATGTATATCAGTTTTAAGTTGATACATCAAGAAATAGGTATAAAAGTGCAGTATTTGGTATTATAAGAAAACTACAAATGGAAGAAAAATGGAAATAAATTTTCATCACTTCACCACCCTCAGGTAATGTGACTAAAGTTTGAAGAAACAAAAAAATATTATTTTATTCCATATTATTTTGTACTTATTTAAAATGTCTTGGAATGCTCATGTATTCCTTTTCTTAAAATGAACAAAATAAGTCTTTATATATGCCTCCAAGTAGTAAGTAGTAATAAAGATAAAAATCTATGTAACAGAAGAGTAAAAATGTTTTTCTTTTTGTTATTTTTCCTGGGGCCTTCTGAGAAGGCTTAGCATGACATCTTGTAACAAAAAGTAGTCATTTTTAATTGCAATTTGAATAATTAAATAAAGTACTTTTTCAAGTTGCATATAAGTTCCTGGGGAAATGATTTGTGTGAGATCTTTTAAGTATGTGATTATTTAAGATTAATTAATTCATGTAACATTTGTGAAACACATATAAAAGCCAGTCATTGTTACAGCTAATAGAAACACGATGATGAAAGAAACCAGTCTTTGCTCTTGATGACTGCTCAGGCAACAAGGGGAGAGAGAGCACTGACTATTTTAAAACTGATATTCTATGCTAGAAAAAAGAATGTGACACGTTATCAGAAGAGGAACTTATAATTGGGCCAGGGATACTAAATTGGCTTAAAAAGGAAGACCTTGAAGGATAAGTAGGACCTCAAAATAAAAAAGACAGTCTAAGACATGGGTAACAAAGTTCAAGTATCAGGACGTGTGTGGACCATTGGATGAGATGCATTAATGCCCAGAGATGAAAACAGTAAAGTGAGCAGAGGTTGGTCGGCTCATGAAAAAATATTTTAATCCAAAAAAGAGATTTGTTTTCATCCTACTTACACTAAGAATTTATTAAATTATATTAACCATAGAATATTGAGGATGGATTAAGTAGAAGGAGGCCAGAGGTAAAGATGCAAGTTATTTAGCTATTGTATTATTTTAGGGCCTGCAACTTGTTTATTGGGAAGATGACTGAGAGTGGATGGAATCTTGAAAACCTAAGACGTTAAAGTCATCAGTTTTGTTTCTTCAGCTTTGTTTTTGTTTTTATCTCTTTCACCTTTTATAGGGAGCAAAAGAAGAATAATGGTACATCTTTTCATAAGTAAAAGCTAATGGATACTTTATTGTATTCAATGCTTATTTCAGTTAATATCACTGATACTTTAATCCCCAGCAACATCTATAAAATTATTATTTTTAAGATACTTGAATTTTAAACCTCAGATATAGGATTCTGTAATTTTTTTTCAACAACTATATCTAAACATTGTAAAATTATCTATTTTTAATAAATCATGTTAATAAAAATTCTTTTTATGTCAACCTTAACTTAAAAATATCTCTATTTCACAGGCCTTTTAATGATACATATAGTTGGGGCAATAGTACCAACAGGACATGTGTTTGTTTATTGTATATGTTTTTGAGTAAATAACACACAGTGTTATCTTTAATACACAGTGTGTGTGTTATGCACTGTGTGTTATTTGTGTCAAGCAATATGCCAACCTCTTTCTTCCCTTAATTGAGATTCCCATCCTTCAGAATTATACACAGAAGACAGAAATTTTCCATGAGTAAGGTCAGTAGACTCATATCTCATCTTGGCTGAGGTAATTATTATGTTATTTTTAATACAACCTTTTTGAAATCCAAAAAAGATTCCAATTTCATACTCGGTACTTCCAAATTTATATATAATTGAGAACCTAAAAACACAAAATAAGATTTTGATTCTTCATTTACTGTATTAATTTTCTACTTCAAAATTCTCTAAAATTAGAAAAGACATTGAATATGAAACCCCCAGGTCTCATTTAAAAACAATTTGAATTGCCATAATTATCATAAATCACTCTAAGGGGGAAATTTTCTATCAGTTATGACACCATCACATTTGAGTTCATTAGGGCTTTTCTAAATAAAACATAAGCTTTCATTCTAAGATATTGCCATGTGCCTCTTCTGCATTTTCACTCAACTGGATGTCAACTTATAATTTTAAACTGAATGAGTAAAACACTTCATAAATTTTTTTCTAATGAAGTTCATAGCTAGCTATCAAAATAACCTTCTTTAGCATATTATTAAAAAAATTATTCACTACATGATGAGTAATCAGATGTTGTAGTCATGTTATGGTGAGAACTTAGGGCACCTCTGAGCTAGAGTATATTGCTGGATTAGTTAACTCAGATGGTTACCGAAACAAATGCAAATTTAAATTTCTGGAAACCAGATAATTTTGCTCCCTTTTACAATCTCAATGTAACCACCAAATCCATCTTTAAAAGTATCTGCCACTGTTTCAAGCACTGTCACACGAGGTTTTATAGATTTATCATCATCTTTTTTAAACTCGAACTCTTTTTTTTTTTTTGCGGTACGCAGGCCTCTAGGCCCAGCCGCTCCGCAGCATGTGGGATCTTCGCGGACCGGGGCACGAACCCATGTCCCCTGCATCGGCAGGCGGACTCTCAACCACTGTGCCACCAGGGAAGCCGTAAACTCGAACTCTTAAACTCCAAAAGGAAGACCCCCAAACTGGATGTCCATAATCTAGTTAAAATGATATTACATAGAAGAAAACACTCTCTGAGTAGAAAACCACTTTTCCATGCTACACTGTAAATGGAAAATTAATTCCTTTTAGGTGTTAGTAGGGCGCCAGGTAACTTTACTGGATTCAGAGATCTAGTTACTTAATTAGATTCAGAGATGTCTCAAACTCAATATACACATCTTCCTCAAACAGTAAGCTTTTATATATGAAACACTTCTGGAAACTTCACTTTCACCTCATTCATACCCCAAATTATTTGCTATCCATAAATACAAAGTAAAGGCAATGCTAAGCAAATAAAAATGGGACAGAACCAAATAAAGTTTAGGGTATAAAATGTGAACTGACATTGGAAAAATTAGATAAAAGCAAAATAAAGTATCAGAATTAGATCAGAAAGAGATATATTGGAAAAAAATTTATAATGCAGTTTCCTATTTCTCTCATTAGCAAGGACAAGCTAGAAGTTTCGCTGTCACTGCAAATTGCATGTTTCAAACAAACCCTATTAGTATCATGGCCCATTTCATCTCCCTGTTGAATGATTTTTTGACTTGTCACGTTGTCCTTATCACAGGTGACCTTTGTTGACTTGAGGTTTCTTAGAGGCATCTAAACCTTAAATGAAAAGAATTAAGAATGAATTTGGAGACAACAATAAAATAATTCTCTTTACACTCCAGTATTCTGAGTTTGGACTGAATGAGACCCCTTAAGGGCTTTCATTCTCAAGCCAGTGCCTAAATACTCAGGAATGGCTTATCCTTACATGGAGATGATAGAAATATTCTAATGTCATTTGAGGGCATCCAAAATAACCCTGAATCCCAATGCAATCATGAGCATAATGCTTAAGAGTGTGGGATGATGATTTGATTAAGTTCATATCCCAGTTTAACCACTCAGTAATTTTGCTACATATGTTACATGATGTTCTTTTGGAGCCTCAGTTTTCCATCTACAATGTCTATGCTAATTACAAAGTAAATGTTGTGTACAGCAAATGATAGAAAGTGTGTGAAATTACTGACTGTAAAACAACCATACTAATATTATCACTCTTGTATTAATATCATTAGTAATAAAATAAATTCAAGATTTTTGTTCTGAAAGAAGGCAATTCAAGGGTAAGCTTTGCTTAACCTAATGTTGTCCTTTTAATATCTCTTGCTCTAATTTAACCTAGGATTTCCTTCATTTTAATTAGTTCAGATAACCTCTGAACACAATCACAATCAGTTTAACTCTGTCTCCTTTACCCAGTGGCTCGATCTTGGCACTGACGCATTCCTGTTCTAATTTTACTTCTGGGAGGTTTGCCTCTTCTCCAGGCAACTGATAGGACTAGCCTGCAGTTTGCTGAGTTACTAAATAATTCTTCTTGTCTCTCAATCTAGAAATTTAAAAGCCATTTTTAGTATTTTCTTTGTTCTCATTCACTGTATGCAGTCAGTTAATATCTTTCATTTCTAACTCAGCAAGCCCATGTCTTCTGTGTCTTCTACAAGTGCTTGATTTCTTTCTTTTCCCTGGTTTATTGGACTAGTTTTTTTTTTTTTTTTACATTGTGGTGATATTATCACTGTCTCACCTCTCTACTTCATACTCTTCAATTCCAAAATATTTTTTTTTCTAAAATGCAAATTTAACTCTACCCTCTGAAAAAAAATTCTTTCCTAAGTATACACTTGCTTCAGAATATATTTTTAACTGTCTTTAGTTCTGCTATTATTATTATTATTGTTGCAAGTTCAGTTCAAACCTGTTTAATCATTTAACACACTAAAGACAAAAAGTCCTTCTCACAGTTTGCATTAGGTGTCAAATCCCTTAGAGGTAATCATTTTTAAGAGTTTTCCATGAATCTCTCTAAGATATTCTAAACACTCTGTCTCTCTTTCTCTCTCATGCAAACACTCACACACAATACATACACAATTGCATAGGTATGTATATATGGATATGCATATGCATATGCGATTACAAGAAGAATTAGATTGTCAAGTAAAACTCACTAGAATCTGACATTTTATCCAATATAATGTTTTGCAAATAATTCCAAGAATCCTAGTAATCCTAAGGCACAGAAGAAGTGTGAAGTAGCTGGAACTGCCAAAGTTGCTCCCATGTTGGGTTTTTATACCATATTTTTTGTGTTCAGGCCCAAATATAATATATGTAGGCGCATCATTACCCAAAAGGAATCTGTTTTTTCTTTGGTTATGAAGCATCCCCATTTTATGTTGTGACAGTTATATAAAATAAGCTTCATTTTTTCAATTTACATTTTACATTCAATTTACATATTACATTTCATGTAATATACAACACATGCTATTTTCCAACTTGCATTTTTGTTAAAATTACTATGAACAATTTTATTTATAGCTATGTTATTATTTTTAATGGCTTCCCAATATTTTAAAAATATACTCTAATTTGTGTTTCTTTTCTCATACTAATGGGTACTTTATTGGTATTCTGATACTACCATGATACTTAAATTTGTAGGATTTTGACATCTTTTTTCTCATTTGTACAAATATATCTGAAGAAATATTCTTAAGAGGGCTATACATTTCTATAAGAGGGTTATAAATTTCAAATCCAAAGCAGATATTTCAACTTACACTCTCATTATTTGTGTGAGTACATATTTTACTTTAACAGTTGACATCATTATCATTATTTTTAATTTTTATCAAGTTTATGAGTAAAAAGTGTTATCTCAATTTCTGTATGGTTTTATTCACTAACAAACATTTTTTTGGTGTGCTTATAAGTTGATAGCCACCATTTCTGCAGATGTGATGCAGTGGTAAACAAAATATTAAAGTCCTCATTGAGCTTCAGAGAGGAGAAAGACTAAACAAATAACAATGAAATGGAATGGATAATAGTAGTAAGTTCTGCATAAAGCTCCAAAGAAAAAAATTAAAAAAGTTTAAAAGGTTAGGAGGTTGTGGCTTGCTACTTTCAAATGGATTGAGAAGATTCTCTCTGAACAAGTTAAAATTTAAGTGAAAACCTTAGAAATTTTGATTTTTAGATATATTTGAATGACCACTCAGAATTTACATTTCTTTAATTATGTTTAAAATTTAGTACCTTCCAACATGTTTATTTGTTTTTGATTTTCTGTGAAATGCTTATTTATAGCACTGATTATTCTTCTCAGCTGCATTCTTTTTCTTTTTTTAATTGAAGTATAGTTGACATACAACATTATGTTAATTTCAGGTGTGAGTTGTATATTTTTATTATACATTTTAAAATTTTCTCTTTTAAATAGTCTAAAAGGCATATCTTTGAATCCCAAGGTTTTGTCTAATCCCTGTCAAATTCTATCACGTGTATTATATACAAGTTACACAGAACTTCTAACTCTATCATTTTTTTCTCCATATAGAATACACATATACATCCTTAAAGACACAGCTTATTTATCTCCTTAGCTGTGAAACCATCCTTGACATGCCAAGAAAGAGTTGGTTCTTTTCCCCTCTGATTTCCCAATAACTTATCTTTATCTCTGTTGTATTGTAAACCTGTGCTCATTTCTGAGGTAAACACTGGATTGTGACCTCTTATTCATTTTCTTCCCAAGATTGATCATAGTGTCTATTGCTTAGTAGGTTTTCAAAGAATATGGTCTAAGAGAATAGATAAGTAACTGAATGAATACAACACTCATCTCTAGAGGACAGATAGACAATAGCTAAAATCTCATTTGCAGGTTGTAAGTTCATCACTTTTTGTCTTCTTCATATAAGAAACCTACTCTAGCTAGCTGTGGGGAGTCACATTCTGTCTTCTTACATGTGCATTGACCTTTTGCTTACTAAGTAAGACTGTTCACGTTTATCTGATTGTGTTGACTTAAGCCATCTTTTACTGTGTCAGTTTTGTTCCTTACTCCACATTTTCATTCCTTCCTCCAGCCTGTTATATTTCTCTGGAGGTCTGGTTGGTATTAGCTAGAAGCTTAATTAGCACCATCTCCACTACATTTGCACATTGTTTCTGAATTCAGTAAGAGGAAAGGAAGTTGGAAAAACTCCCTGGGGTCTTTGTCTAGATAATACCTAATGATTAGCTCTACAAGTTCCCTAATTATTCCATTGTATTTGTCCTTGAGTTATGTCTAAGGATGATATCTTTGTTATGCTTTCAACCCAAGATGATAAACTTGCAGCATAAAAATAAAGAGAGTACACAATGAGGCTGCTGCTTGTAAGCACACTTTTAGGCCACTATCTTCCATTGATTTGTGCCCTAGGGTTAGAATCTGATTTGAATCTCAAACAAAATCTTTAAGCTTTGGATGTGAAAACATCAGTGGCCTCCATCTACATGGGGGCAAGAAAGGTGGGTCTGTAAGTGCCGAGGAAGTGGTCAGTATTCCAGTCACAGAAGGAAAGCTTGTCAGGCAGATGCTAGTTCCTAGAAATCTGGCTAGGAAATCACCCTACGTGTTATGTATCATTTGTAAGGATAGGCAACAGCCTATCACAAATACACTTTTGGTCCGTAGAGATTTTCCACAGATATTTGTTGATTAAACAATTAACTGGGCACCATGAGCATGGAGGATACAGCACATTGGGAATCCAAGAGGGATTGAGGCAGTAAGAGTCCCTGAAATAGGCCAGCTCCTGTTCATAGGGAGCAGTCAGTGAAATGGAGATTGCAAAGCCAGGCCAAGTGACTGGGATAGTCAAAGGTCCAGACCAAAGAGAGATTAAAATCTAACCAACTGTTCTGGTACTTATAATCAACCAACCCTGGTTACAACTCAGATGTCTGAACTTTGGGTGAGGACACAAGCATGTAAACATTAAAAAAAAAACAAAACAAAACAAAACAAAAAAACATCGAAAGGAGAGATTGTATTGGAGAAAGGGGAAAACAATGCTTAGCTGGCAGAATATCCTGGTAGAAATGGTCAGATATCTGTGTACAGCAGTCAAATGGAGTGCCAGTATTAGAATGATAGCTAAGAGAGGTGTAATGTCTCCAAGGAATTCTTCTTCACATGCTCTTCTGGAAGTGCTTTGAGATATTCCTTAATTTCAGAAATGTTAAAACAGAGCCAAAACATGTCATTAAATATTTAAACTTTAAACCATTAAAAAGAGTACTTGGTGATTCATGTAAATCAGCAGATATCTCAGGTAGAGTGTGCGATATTTGTTTTCAGTTTTTCAGAGACATTTTTGTAACAGGGGACCATTCACATTTCAGATCACCTACAACTCTTCCTCTGTTTTTAGAATGAATAATATATACAGGAATTTTTATGTAAATTTATTAAAGTTTTCCATGTGCAGAGAAAAATTCATGATGATAATGTTAAGATGGTAGCTCTGGATGTAAGTCAGTTGTTTATGTAGAAAATTATTGCTAATAAAGTTAAAGGTAATTGTTATGTAATTTATTATTTAACTGTGCTTTGGCATAGAACTTAAGGCTAGAAACAAGGAAAAAAAAATTCTTATAAATTTTTAATAAGGTTTTTTACTTTTCTGCCTTAAGGGTTAGATCCATTTCTAAATATACTGAATGTCAAATAATTCTGCTTTAAACAATCTTGTTTCCTGAAAATCCATACTAATAAAAGAAAAAAGTGATCAAATCTGTAGGTAAGAATTCATTCCAAAATGACTTATTTATTTTAAAGAGGATTCTCAATCTTATTTCTACACTCAGTATAAATGCTGGGTAATGGGAGAGGTTGATCAGTTTCAAGATCTTTCAGTGCAAGAAGGTATGGAGTGAGGACTAAGAAGGAAAGGATCTGAGGCATTACATACAGGAAAACTTAACAAAGTGGAAAATTTAAAAATGTCATACCATACATAAGGCCAGGCATTTTGGGTATCATTAGTCTGGGATACAAAGAATTAGTATAGCCTAAACTTTACATCCTCTGAGTTTTTAAGTATTGTTTTTAAATCTAGATTTGTCTTAAGTATAACATTAAAATTTTTAGGGGTAAGCTTCTAAGGGTTGAAAGATCTGGTTGGTTTTTAATCTCTCTTTTTCTCTCATTTGATTTGTTATGCTTTTACATTTAAAAAAAAATGGCAAATCATTGAAGTGTTTCAGAGATCAGAATGAGGTCCAGAGTTGAGGATATAAAACATATGTTCACTATATCTGAATCCAAATTCTCAGTTTGGAAGAGAGGTAGAAAGGAGAGCACATATTTTTTATTTCACTAGATTTCTTCCTTGAGTTTAGCAAAGAACAAAGAAAAAGATTTTTGGAAGAATCTCATAGAATAAAGACATTACTTTTGGCTCTAACTTCCTTTATACTCGAATCGTCTCAAGAGCCTGACTGTGGTGGGTAAAGAAGAGGTGGGTAGAACAGGAATAGCTGGGAAATCCAAAATTCTAAATATTTATTTAAAAACCTTGGATCCCAAGTCACTCTTTACTATGATTTATTGTTTTAAATTTTATTTTAAACACAAGCTTTCCTTATATCAATGATTGATTACAACGAGTGTCCCTGGCATATCATTGCTCCTTAATCACAAGTTTATTCCACCAAATTGCAATTAATTTGTCAATACAAAATGATATTTGGAAAAGGTATTGGGTGAAAAATGAAAGTGTACTTACAGATATACAATCATATTTGCTTCTGTGTGACTCTAAATATATCACTTATAATCTTTTCACATATGGAGAAACATAGATTTTGAGAAATTTTGAAAGTATTTTAGAAAACAAGTTAAGAGTTTGTGTGTGTTTTAATGACTTTCCTCTCATGCAATCAAAGGAATGAAGTTTTCTTGGCCTTAAAACCCAGACTACAATTATGAAAAAAACTCTAAACCTGTCACTCCAAATTCTCTCTGAGGCTTTTCCTGTGATAAAACATCTGATGCTTCTGGTAAATGTTTCACAAACCGTACTTTTACTGGGACTGTACATGAAGAATCACAAAGTCTAAAATAGAGCTATAAAAAAAATATGTAGGTTTAACAACAACAGCTGCTACATGCCACAGAAATTTAAAACAGGAATGCATAGCAAATGAGTCAGGCAAGACTTGACAATTGGAGCCATTATAAAAGTAGTTTTAGACAGCAACAGTTTTCTGTTTTTTCTTTTCCCCTGATAGCCAGAGGCAGAGTATTTGAGACACTGCAATGGAGAAATCAGTCCTGTTTGCTTTACTGAGTACTTTATTTGAAATTTCTTCAATTATATTTTAAATAACATTGAAACCATTGAGACAGCATGGTCAATAAAACATTTGTTGCTTTATCTTAATTTTGTCTCTCACTTTCTTTCTGTGGCAGTATTTACGCTGATAGAAATCAATGGACTTATGATATAGAAGAATAAAGATTACTGACAATTAAATTATCAAGAAAACATGAAAAGTCATATTATAAAATTGATTTTGGACTCTTTTCAAAAAAAGAAACATATTCATCATCTGATGATGAAATTTTTCTAGGTCAGAACTTAGAATAATAACAAATATTATTTTTTTAGTAGATCAATAAACATACTTCATTTTTATATAGTTAATGAAGGTTTAATGGTAATTTAAATTAAATATTTGGATATTGGGATTAGACAGATTTTTCTTGCACCTAGATAAACAGATTTTTACAAACAATATTAGATTAATAGGTTTTTTTTTGAAGAGAATTTCCTCATATAGAGTAAGCCCAGAACTTCCATCTTTGGTACTGTATCTAAGTAGATGTTATTATTGATGCTTTGGCAGTATCAAACCTTTATTCTATTGAAATAATTTTCGAAGAGTTAAAACATGACTTTCACTAAATATAAAGTTCACATGGGTCAATAATGCCATCAACACTAATTAACGAGGAAAACAGTGAGATAATAAAGCTGATAGAAGAATTTGAGGAGTAGAAATTCATGTAGGTAGTCAGTCAAAGTGCTGAAATGACATTGCTAATAGATAGCAAAAAATGTTACTGTTCTACAGAACCACAACTTTGTGGTTATCTTTTCTATCAGATAGAAACTTACAGATTAACATGTAACTTCTTATTTTAGGGTTCTAAAGAACTATGAAGAATCAAGATCAAATTCAAATGGGTTATCCTGAATAATTAAGTTCTCCTAAGTGATAATGTTAAAAAAAATATTAAAAGAACATTCAGCTATCCTCATGCTTTTCTTCCATGTTTTCGATTGCATAAATATCTAGTGTAGTCATGCAGTCATATAGGGAAATGAACTCACTTCTGTACTGTTTTAAAATCATCATTTGGGCCACACTAAGGTGACCGACAGCGTAGACTAGAGAAGGAGTGGTACTTTAGAGATAGACATAGGTGTCTGTAGACAACTGATTGCCATCGGATGCCTGCAAGCTGGGGAGGAGAGTGAAATTTCTCAGGTCCATACAGATTTTTGGTAAACTCATGGAATTTAAAGGGATTAACAGAAAATTTAGCATATATTTTCCCAATAGTTCAGGAATTAATAATTAAAACAGAAGCCAAAGACAGGGGTTCTCAAAAGTTTTGTGCTTATGACACACTCAAACTTATACAAGCTGCTTGGTTAAACATGATTTTAACTGTATATGTACAAGTTGCCCAATAAAATGTATAATTAAAATGTTAGTGGTAAACCCGGAAAGTTTCATTAAGATGTATCTTTTGAGAACTTCTTTTTTAAATACAGAATCAGAACACTTGGCAGTTAATTCCATAGAGAGGTGAAGCAGAAATTAGAGATAATTCTGATGTTGGCTGTATGCAATAGCTTTAACTATAAAGAAGGTTTTGTGTATAGTTTAGTAATGATAGATTTTCATTTATAAAGCATCCCTGATGTGAGTTCTTCATCAAAACTTTTCACTGATTATTAAGCAAACTAAAGCATTATTTTTAAGCAAATCACATGCAATTTTATGTTCACCTGTCAATTTATTCCAAAATTATTCAAAGAAGTGTATCTGTTTTAATAAAATATGCCAAACTCAGCTGAATACAATTAGCTTCATGTGTGAATCAGTGCCTCAAAGTATAATAGTGATAACATTGACAACGATTATACATTCTGTAAGATGTAACAAAGTACAATGAATGGTAATTGAAATATAATAATTTCAGAAATCTTTGGTGAAAATTGGTAAAACCTAGAGATAACAAAAACACCAATGAATGTACAAAATTATGTTTGTGAAGTAAATAATTTTAAAATCACAACAAAATGGCTTTCAAGAAAAGGTCTACTCTTGCATATTACTCTTGGTCTTGGTCTAACAAAAATAGTTTAACATACACCAGACTTTGATATTTTAATCCCTCAGTAATTGGAGAGTGGTTTAGTTGACAATTTTACTCCACCAACCATGGAAAAGGCAATAATAAGTGTAAAAGGGCTCTTCACATATTCTTACCACATTCACTTCTTAGTTTCTCGTTAAAGTCATTCTGAATAACTTCGAGAAAAATAACATGATTCAGATATTTTCTTCTAGAAAACTATTTTTATTTTAGGTAAGGTATTGAGAGATTTGAGAAAAGCTAGTAATCATACAATTCAACTCAAGTGCCTGGATTGTCATAGTCTACACAGCAGGAGTATTTTTGTGCTTATGACATCTAAAGGGACAACAGTCCTGTAATTAGGAGTCCTGCTGCATAATGCCTTTTCAAAAATACAGTTTTGATCTGGAGATTTAGACTGATTTCTACACACAGGCTGCTTGCCTCTAGACAAATGCCTCTTGTTTAAATTTGTTCTAATTTTTGTAAAACTGCAACCACTATTGGTATTTTGCTGCAAATCAGCTTCACAGTACAGAACTGAGCTTTAAAAACTTTTCTGATAAAGAAAAGAATTATATGTAGTTCGTGTTTTGTTGGATTTTCCCCCAAATATGAAATGTTTGCAACTGTTTATTTGACACATGCCAAAAGATAACAGTAGGAAGACAACATATTAACAGGAGCTTATGGGGAATAGACAGAGATTAGAATAATAGTTATTTGTAAGTTAAAGTTTTGATAATTCCTGAACTAAAGTCAAATTCTTTCTGGAGACACATTCTATAGCTCAAAATTATAATCATTAAAGTTTCAAAGATCATACTTTATGATGAAATACTTTAAAACAACATACTGAGAAAAAAGTGACTAGTATGTCACTTTTTCTATGCAATTATTTGTATGAAAAGGGTATCAATAAAATTTGCTGTGCTTCTGTTTGGTTGAATAGCATTCAATAAACCATATTAGTAAACAAGTGTATAAAATATATAGGTCTTATCTTTGTAGATTGACATCACATGTTAAAATATTTTGTAGTTTATCTATATTTATATCTAATTAACCAAAAGTATTTTAGTTGACATTAATTTAAAAAAAATAAATGACAGGTTTCTTGTCCACATCACAGGGTAATGACTATAAATTCTCTCTTTGGAAGACTTCCTTTTTTTTTTTTTTAATTTAATGTTGAAAACTAAATTTTAATATATTCCTTCAAACTTTTCAAAAGTAAAAAATATATTTGAAATATCTTACTATAAGTTTGAGAAACACTGGAAAACATTTCCTACTGATACAGAGTAGCAGCTGAAGGAAATACCTTCTGACTCTTATTGGTTATTGGGCCCAGCATGGCTCCAACTCATTTATTTTTTGCGTTTTCTTGCCTGAACTGTATGCTGATAAATTCCTTTCTCCCATATCCTCTCCTTGAACAATTGGAAATGTATTCCTTCATTATTTATTTTTAATTTAGTTTCCCAGCTTCATTGAGGTATAATTGACAATTTTTTTTTTATATCTAGGGTATACATCTTGATGTTTTGATATATGTACACACTGTAACATAATCACCACAATCAAGCTAATTAACATATCCATCACCTCACATAGTTACCATTTTGTGATTTTTTGGTTTTGTTTGTTTTTAGTGGTGAAATTGCAAAATCTACACTTAGCAAATTTTAAATATACAATACAGTATTGTTAACTATGGTTACATTGCTGTACATTAGATCTTCAGGACTTATTCAACTTGTGTAACTGAAACTTTGTACTCCTTTACCAATCTATCCACATCACCTCTACTCCCCAGCCCCTGGGAACCAGGATTCTATTCTCTGCTTTTATTAATTTGACAATAAGATTCCACATACAAGTGAGAGCATACAGTGTCTGTCTTTCTTTGTATGGCTTATTTCACTTACCTTAATGTCCTCCAGTTTTGCTCATGTTGTACAAATGACAGGATTTTCTTTTTATTATGTCTGAATATGTATATATATATATATATATATATATATATATATATATATATATACACACACACACACACAGAGTAAGTCCCCTACATATGAACGAGTTCTGTTCCAATGTGTTCATAAGTCCAATTTGTTCATAAGTCCAACAAAGTTAGCCTAGGTACCCAACTAACACGATCGGCTATATAGTACTTTACGGTAATAGGTTTATAACACTTTCCACACAGATAATACATAAAAAACAAATACAAAAAATAAAGAAAACATTTTTAATCTTACAGTATAGTACCTTGAAAAGTACAGTAGTACAGTACAACAGCTGGCATACATACAGGGCTGGCATCGAATGAACAGGCAAGAAGTGTTACTGACCAGAGGAGGGAGAGGAGGTGGGAGATGGTAGAGCTGAAGGATCGTCAGCAATAGGAGACGGAGGGGAAGCTGCAATTTCAGTCATGCCTGACATTGATGGCACAGGTTCTGGTTCCTTGCTGGATTGAATTCTGTTTACCCTCTTCAAAAAATTATCCAGTGATGCCTGTGTAGTAGCTCTTTTTTCTCATCATAGATGTCCTGGGAGCACTGGATTGCATTCTGAATGGCTGCTGCAAGCTTCATACACCATTCTACATTCAGATCCTGTGAATCAAAAATTAACAGTGACTCCTCAGGTAAAGAAAATCCCCTTGCCGTTTCCTGCACCATGAATCTCTTCGGTTCTTCAGTTACTTCTTATTCCTCTTGTCTCTCTTTGTCTTTTCTCTGGGCCTCCAATCCCATCAGGTCTTCATTAGTAAGCTCCACATTCACATCTTTGAAAGATTCACAACTTGAAGGTTCGTATGTAGGGGACTTACCACATTTTATTTATTCATTTTAATCCATTTATCTGTCGATGGACATTTAGGTTGCTTCCATGTCGTGACCACAGTACTATAAATAGTGCTGCAATGAACATGGGAAACATGGGAGTGCGTGTATCTTTTTACATTTATGCTTTTGTTTTCTTTGGAAAATACCCAGACGTGGAGTTCCTAGATTGTATGGTAGTTCTATTTTTAGTTTTTTGAGGAAACCTCACACTCTTTTCCATAGTGACTGCACCAATTTACATTTTTACCAACAGTGTACTAATATTCCACTTTCTGTACATGCTCCCCAATATTTGCTTTCTTTCTGTTTTTTAATAATATTCATTCTAACTGATGCGAGGTGATATCTCATCATGATTTTGACTTACATTTCCCTGATGATTAGTAATGCTGAGTACTGTTTTATATACCTGTTGGCTGCTTGTATGTTGCATCTCAGGATAAATCCCACTTGATCATGTTATGTGATCCTCTGAATGCGGAAAGCACTGTTTAAATTATCAGTCACTTATTCTTTGCCTTTTCTCTCCTCAGATATTTTTGTGTCTTTGAAAATGGAGTTTGGTCAATGTGAGTTTCAGTGAGAAAGAAAAAAAAATCATTGAATGACAGCTTGGTAAATCTTAGCTCAGATTCTTAGCCCTACTTTTCTATAAGTAAAATATCTTTTATTACAATGATATGACACTTGTTCTTCCTGGAATGCAGGCACCTATTGGGGAGTTCTCTGGGAGCCCAGGTTCAAAATGTGGCAGATGATACATGTTTCTAATGTCTCTGAGTTCCCAATCTTGGAAATATTTCCGTATATTGAAATCAGTTAATAGAAATACGTAGAAATTGGTAACACAAAGTTTTTTTTTCTTTTTCTAAAACCTTTGGAATTTTAATTTCTTCACAAAAGCCAGAGACCTGAAAATATATTGTATCCCATGATACTGTATTCTGTTTTCTAGAGCTCTACCTTATGACAGTAGGCAGAGAAAAATCTGTTGGATATGGACCAAAATTTTGTAGGTGATGTTTTTAGATAAAAAAGAGAAATGGAAGATTTTAAAAACTGGAGCTGGGGGGAAATGATAAGAGCAAAGCATCAGATGAATCCTCATTTTAAAATCTAACAAGTATATACCAATTATACCCTTTTTTATAGTCATTATTAATCATGATAATCAAAGCTAATATTTAAATAGAGCTTATTATATTCAAAAAGCTTTCTGTCTTAGATATATTAACTCTTTAAATCATTCTCAAGTACCTTATATGGTGTGTTTACTACTATTATATCACTGTTGTAGGATGTAGACCCAAGGCACAGAATGCTTAACTAACTTGCCTTAGGTTGTGTAGCTAGTAACCTAGTAAACCTAGTAACCGACAGTGCAAGCATTTGAAAAGAGGTAGTGTGGTTCCAGCATACATATGCTTTTAACTTGCATTTACTACCATGCCTGTGTTATAATGTCTTGCATAGTATTACTCCTTACATGTATATAACAAAAGAAGGAAATAACAGTGCTACATGCCAGGTATGTTACTTACAACTTCTTCACCTATTATTCCTTTTAGTATACCATGAACTGATACATTTTATTTGAGATAAATTAAACTCCATAAATTTTACAGATAAGCAATTCAAGGAGTGTAGTGTTCAAGTGATTTTCCAAGGACAGTTATGTGCTAAATCTTTTAGTCATATATTGACTCTGTGACCCATGCTACTCATAAAATGTTATATGTACAAGTGTCAAGCACTGTTGAAGGCTGTAACTGACATTGAGAATTTCATGCTATTATCACAACAAATTATCTTGTAATTTTTAATAGACTTTATATCTTAGAATGGTTTTAGATTTACAAAAAAATTGAGAAAATAGTATATAGAATTCTCATATGTCCCATATCCATTATCCCCTACCATAAACATCTTATATCACTATGGTGTACTTGTTATAACTAATGAATTGACTAATGCATTATTATTAATTCAAGTCCATAACTTATTCATATTTCCTTATTTTCACCTAATGCTTTTTTTTTTTTTTTAATCTCAGAATCCCATCCATGATACCACATGACATTTTAGTTGTCAGGTCTCTTTTTGGCTGTGACAGCTTCTTAGACTTTCTTGCTTTTGATGATCTTGACAGGGTTAAGGAATTAACACTGGAAAAGTCAGTTATTTTATAGGATGCTCCTCCCTTAGAATTTGACTAATGGTTTTGCCATGGTGAGCCAGGGGTTATGAGTTATTAGAGGAAGACCACAGTGATAAAGTGTCATTTTAATTACATTATATCGTGAGTCTATGCTATCAACATGACTTATTGCTGTGGATGTTGACCTTGATCACCTGTCTGGGATAGTGTTTTTCATATTGATGCACTATAAAGGCAGCACTTTCTATATCGAACTCTTGGAAGTAAGTCACTATGCACAGCCCCAAGTTATGCAGTGGAGATTTATGATGCCCTTTCTAGAGGGTGGAGGAACTGCAAAAATTGTTTGGAATTCTTTACAACATACCCATTTCTACTCCCTATGAATTAGCATATTCAATAATTTATTTATATCAGTTTGGACTCATGGATATTCATTTTATACTTGGGTTATAATCCAATGCTATTTTATGTTGATATTCAAATTTTTCCAGCTGTGGACAACGTAGGACCATTACACTTGGCTCCTTTGTCTCTTTGGCACTCCACATTGGATACAAGACTATTTAAAAAAAAAAAATTCATACTTCTGGTACATTGAGATGTTTCATATTCGTCTTGTGTATTTTCCTCTCCAGACTTAGAATCAACAGAATTAGCCTTTTCAGTCTGGCTATTTTCACATAGCAACATGCATTTTTGGTTCAGATTAAGATTTTGGGGGTTATTTATTATGTGCATTAGTCATGATTCTAAAGAGAAAGAGAAATAATAATATATTTATTATAAGGAACTGGCTAACATAATTATGGGGGTTGAAAGGTCCCAAGATCTGCCATTGGTAAGATGGAGATCCAGGAGAGCCAACGATGTAAATTCTAGTCCAAACCTAAGTATGAAGCCAGGAGAAGACTAAAGTCCAGCTCAGTCAGGCAGAGAGAGAAAGTTCTCCCTTACTCAGTCTTTTTTGTTTTGTTCAGGACTTCAGTGAGTCAGATGAGACCCACCAGCCCTGGAAAGCGGAAACTGCTTTACTCAGTATACCAATGCAAAGGTTAATCTCATTCAGAAACATCCTCATGAACATAATCAGAATAATGTTAAAACAAATATCTATGCACCCCATGACCCAATCAAGCTGACATAAAATTAAGCTTCCTGGACCTTTGATTTGGTGTTTGTATTTATTTTTGAAAGGTTCCCAACTATTTCAAATATACTTTCTGAACCATTCCCTCTTACTTCTTCTGCTCTTCCAATTACACATATGCTACCTATTGGAAATTGTTACACAAATCTTGGATGTCTTGTTCTGCTTTTTCATACTTTTTTTTTCTTTACATTTAATTTTGGGAAGTTTCTGTTGACATATTCAAGCTTGATGATATTTTCCCTGCTCATTCTACCAAGAAGCCCATCAAAAGCATTCTTTATTTCTATTACAGTATTTATGACTTCTATTATTTCCTTTTGATTTTAGAGTTTCCGTCTCACTACTTTCATTATCCACGTGTATTTCTCCATTCAAGTCCTTAATGTATTAATAGCATTTATTTTAAATTTCCTGTCTGATAATTGTATCTAAGTGTCCCTACCATTTTATTTCTCTGGCAGTTTCTGCTCCATTTAAGCAGATCTCTACTGTGATTCTCTGTATTCATCTGTCCCCTCTGATTTGGGTTTGGTGGTTCTCTGAAGGGTTCAAGAAAAGTCATTAGATTTCCATTTCTTCTGTGTTTTTGTTGTTGTAAAGATGAGATGATCAACTTCTGAGCTCTTGTCAAAGCTAAAACCAGAGTCTACATAAATGCCTGTGGTTGTTATTGTTTGTCCCTCTATTAAAACAACTAATACAGGTTGTTTCAAATAGTCTCAAAAAATTAACATAGGTAACTAAAAATTTTTAAAAATTGTGCATGCCTATAATAATAAAAGTAAACCAAATGAATGATTTCTTCAAGAGGCTGTTTCTACATCAAAAACAAATAAATATAAATGCCTGCATTAAAAAGACACAACACCTGGCCCTCAGATGGAATTCTGTCAGTTCTTTTTAATAGCAGATAAATGCCAACAATGGCAGGTTTTTATTTTGCAAACCAAATGGTTCTTTGGAAAATTACATTCAAATTATATAAATGATAGTTTCTGATAAAGAGCTCCTGATTGTTATTAGGATAGGGAATGAAATATAGAAAAATAAAGTTTTCCAGTGTTTCCTGGTTTACTCTGTGTGGTGCCAAATCAATATAGAGAATGGCATTTTACTTGCTTCTGCATCTGATTGGTCATAACAGTAAACCTGACTTAAAATACAGAACTGTTTATATTTGCCTATAAAATGGCAAAACAAACACACTGTAACCAATGGAAATCTTAATTGTTAGACTTCAGGGATTTTATGTTGTTGATTAAAGAGCTTTTTAAATTGGTTACACAAGAAGGATATCTATTGTAGAAAGGGACAACATATTTGAAGACTTGAATGTTAGAAACTATTCTGCTTATCAAGACAATCTGAATTGCTACATTATTGCTTTATCTCCAGTATTTTCTTGCCTTTATTTCCTTCTTATTTATTCTTACATGTACACAGAAAAAGCTATGACATACCATACTTGTTTTACACATGTACAATCTGCCCAATCATAGAATTTCAGTCCTGACTTGACTGTTTCCTGCCAATCACATGTTCTCTCCTACCTATTCACAGCCTTCCAATTCAGATCTCATTAGGTCTCAGCACAATTGCCTCTAAGCCAAACAAAATATTTGGTGACCACTGCAAAACATGATTAGATTATTTTTTTTTCTTTTTTTTTTGGCCCATGTTACCAAAGCCATGTTCCCTGTAAGCCCATCAAGCGTCTTGGAATTTCTATCATCACCAGTCTCTTTTAGATTAAGAAAAGTAGGCATTCCTTAAGTCTTTTTACAATTTTCAAATTTCAAAGATATTATGGGATAATGTGTGCATCTCTCAAGACCCACTAGCTCCTTATCATAAAAGGGGGTTTAAATTTATTTTATTTTATTTTTTTGATTAGTCTCTGAAAGCAAGCCCTTAAAAAAAGGAGCCAGGATCCATTCCTGCCAATAAGACAAGTGATAATAAATGTCTAGAACATAGTATCCTGTCACAAAGCCTTGACCTGGTGGTACCTAAAATTCCTGTGGATGAAACATAAAAGTTGGGATTATGTGTGTCCTCACACTGCTTGAGTGTAAAAACTCTGCTTTGATTATCTTTATATTCTCAATGCTTGTCACAAAATAAGCATTCAATAAATGTTTGTAAGTTAACTATTTTATCTTTAGAAACTCAACATTTTCATGTGTGAACATACTCTATTCTTATGGGCCAAATATTAATACTCTTTTCATGTTATTGTTATAAGAGGGAATGGAAAAAACGATGGAGATATAATGGAATAAATAGGTAATGCATTGAAATGAATCAACTCTAACTGGACAACAAGTATTTGGAAAACGTATCTCCAAAGTTGTGTTAAATAGATGTACAGACTATATAATTAGAGGAATCTCAAAGTCTTGTTTTATAGTAGAAAAATATCAAATCAAAACAATATTCCAGACAAATGGTGAAGGCTTTGTATAAATATTTCTGTTAATGGAAATTTACAAGTGCATAAGACTAGTGAACTAAGTATGAGTACATTGGAAACAAATGCCTTTTTCTCCAAATAATTCATACTTTTAAATGATCATTTTTCAAGTGTAAAAATAGAACACTCTTTATTTTAAAATGTAGATTTTATTTTTGCTCAGGCATGATGAGGTCAACCGATCAAGACAGGATTGCTAAAAAAAAAAAAAGATAGCTTATTACTCACAGTTCCCAAGAAGAGAGGGATAGGGTTGGAAAGGCAGGGTCACACAAGAGAACACTTTGACAGATAGAAAGCACAAGGCAAAGGGAGCTGTAAGAACTTAGAGAGAGCCATTATTGTGGTTTTCATAGGCAGGTTAGGCAGGTTTAGGGATGGTTAGTTTGAACAATTTCAGTGACCTTCAACGTATAGCGTGGGCCCTAGTTGTCTGATGCCTGACCCAAGGTGGTTTGGACATGGTAATACTGTTCTGGAATGGAAGAATCCAATAAAACAGGCAGGCAGGTGTGGGAAATGGGCTCTTGGATAGGTTATCTTGCCTATGAAAATCTCATTCTCATGATCCCTGGAGAGGCCGTCCCTCCCTGGTCAGCAGAACCCTGTATTTAAAAAAATCAGATACAGAAACTAGAAAATGTGGTTAATATACTTTTACAAACATGAATTGAACACATATCAAAAATTTTACTTAATGTAGTATTAAGAGAGGGAACCAGTAAGATGGTAAAGCTGATTCCAAGAACATTTATGTAACCCTTCAAAGAAGGCATAAAAATAAGACTATGAGAATGAGAGTGCTAAGTAAGATATAAAATTGGCCAATGTTCTAAAAGCAATAAAACAATTTTTTTAGGATTATTTATTCTAGAAGGAAGAAATCTACAAGTTTTACACACACACAAATGTAAATATAAAACTTTATATTGATAAATCAAAGACTAATAATAAAGCCAAACAGTTATTTTCTTTTAGATAATTAATATATTTTTGGATGATTTTTTTTAAAACATCAAAGTTTGACTTTGGAAGGACACAAAATTTTTGCATTTTTCCAATTTTGAATAAATTTTCTTAACACTCCATTTATTTTATTAGCATGCTTAAGTAATTTTTAGTGTACAAGGATAGAAAGTTTAAAGTCTTTATTGATTCATTTGCTTTCCTTCAAGCTTCAAATCTACCACTAAATTCTCTTTCTCTTGTTCATTATTTTAAACATGGCTCTCATACTTTTTCTCTGCCATCAGTGCCATTATTTCAGATCAGGCTGTTTCCATTTCAGGGTTTCATATTCAGCAGGAAGCTACTTCGCTTTTCTCTCATTTTTTCTCTCATTTCTAAGCTATCATGTGCATTATTTTCTCTCATTTCTAAGCTATCATGTGCATTATTTTCAAGCCCAGCGTCTTCCTTGAGATAGAGCATTGATGGAGTATCAGCTAGAAAAAGAATAATTTAATATAGCATTTTATTGTTGACCACGTCAAATTCCACATTTTCTCCTACATTTTTAAATTCCCTGTCACTTAACCATCCTTACTTAACACAACCATTTTTTTTTTCCTTATGATTCTCCTTTGCTTTTAATAATGGTGCTTCTTGGTAACTAGAAAGTTATAATCTGTAGAATAAAACAAAAGAAAGAAAAAAAATACAAAACCTTCCTTCTCAGTGTAACAATTTGCATAGTTAGAAGCATTTTTAGGGTCATGTTGAAACCGTGCAACTCAGATTGGGACTTGAACCCACAGTCTTTTAATTCAGATCATACACCTGGTCTCAGCACTTAATGAAGCTCAGGTTTTTGATGTCTCATCACAGAAAGAGTGAGAGACAAAGTGATAGATAAGAAGTGGATTTATTTAGAGAGAAACACACTCCTCAGACAGAGTGTGGGCCATATCAGAAGGTGAGAGACCCTGAAATATGGGGTGGTTAGTTTTTATGGACTGGTTAATTTCATAGGCTAATGAGTGGGAGGATTATTCCAACTATTTGGGGGAAGGGGCAGGGATTTCCAGGAATTGGGCCACCACCCACTTTTTGACCTTTTATGGTTGATCTCAGAACTGTCATGGCACTGGTGGGTGTGTCATTTAGATGCTAGTGTATTAAAATGAGTGTATAATGAGGCTTGAGTTCTACTGGAAGTCGAATCCTCCACCATATTGGACCTAGTTGGTTCTAACCAGCTTTTGTCATGTCCTATGACTATGTCATTCTTTTAAAGGTTGTAACCTCCCCCCTTTCCTACTGTTTCAATGTGATATAGATTTACTACACTTTTTGACATTCTTTCCATTGAGAGTTGGAGTTTAGGTCCCTTCCTCCTTGAGACAGGGAGAGTTTGTGATTGCCTTAACAAATAGAATGTGTCAGAGGAGAGACTATACAACTTCTGAGACTGAATCAGAAGTCTTTTCTGCTTTATCTTCTCTGGAATGCTCACTCCCTGGATGGTCTGTCTTGGGACATTCTCTCTTAAAACTCAGCCTCATGCTGAGAAGCCCAAGCTATGTAGAGAATCCATGAGCATTTGTTCAAACGGAGAATGTCATGAGCCCAAACTATGTGTCATCCCAAATCAGGTACCAGGCATAATGATTGGAGAAGCCTCTAGCTGATTCAAACCATTAGCCATTTTAGTGACATTTTAGCCAGCTGAGGCCTCAAACATTGTGGTGCCGAGTCCTTTCTGAAATGCATGAATATAAAAAATAGTATTGTTTTCACCACAAATTTTGGGGTCATTTGTTTTGTCACGATAGATCAATAGAGGTAGGTCATACTTATTGTGTGGCTGAGTCAGAACTACATACTCTCAAAAAAAAAAAAAGAATAAAAGAAAAATTGGGATTTTGAAGGCATTAGAAAGCTAGAAAGTAAAAAGAGCCAATGATGCAGGTTAATGAAGAAAAAAAGAGCAAAGTACATGGATCCTCCACGGGTGAAGGGCACAGCTAGAGAATTTTGGAAGAGAAGCCATACTGAGGATGGTTTATGTAGCTTTGTGCTTTAGATCAAACAATGTAAAACCAACTTTTAGATTCCTTGCAAAATATCCCGATACTTTTTCATTATTGTTTTGGCAGGATGGGTTTTGTGAGTAGGAGAGTGTTGCCTGATTTAAGATAAATAGGCTTAAAAGTTGACCTGAAATACTGGTATTTCCTACTTCCTATAAAAATTTGTTTCTTTTTTTCTCTTTTTTTTGCAGTACGCGGGCTTCTCACCGCTGTGGTCTCTCCCGTTGCGGAGCACAGGCTCCGGACGCGCAAGCTCAGCGGCCATGGCTCACGGGCCTAGTCACACCGCGGCACGTGGGATCTTCGCGGACTGGGGCTCGAACCCGTGTCCCCTGCAGTGGCAGGTGGACTCTCAACGACTGCGCCACCAGGGAAGCCCAAGGAAGCCCCGAGAGTTAAGTTTCTTAAGTAACCTTTACATAACAAAAGAGTAGCGATCTTTGTTATTGTCTGATAAGCTTGTGATAGAACTAAAACATTAAGTCATCTTTTTCTGAGAACTGGGAACCACTAACTCATCTTTGACTTGTCTTGCACTTCCTATTTCTGTTTTTCTTCCCGTCTCATGGATACCTTAAGTACCTGTAACATATAAAGCCTCTGCTAACTACCAAAAAGCAGGGCCAGACTCATTTTCAGACTGCACTTTCTGCCAGCAGTAAATAAAGCTGTTTTTCCTCCCCTCAGGATTCTCTTGAGGTCCTACTCTAGAATTCTGTCAATCATGATACCCATATCTTTCAAATGCTACAAAATTCTAAATTCCCTGAAAGTCATTTACTTCATATGAAAAGTATGGGAATTCTTTTGCGTGAATTTGTTACCTACCATCACAGTGGATAGAGCAAGAATATAACTCATGTTATCAAGGTACCTAACTGGCCAGAAGTTGATAATCATGTTGATAACAAATAAAACCCTCAGAAATCTATGAAAGAAGTGGTACTTCAGTCTTGATGTTTTTTATCTCTTGTTCTTATGGATGTTACTCCCTCTGTCTCTTATTCCTACTTTAGTCTACTTTTGCGGGCTTTGCTATTTTAAGAAAACAGATTCCCCTTCCTATGACTTGCTGAATTTCATTTGTTCACAGTCACCTCATGTTCATTTGCCACTCTGGCAACTGCCTGCATGAAAAATACTTTAAATTTAGATGGGGAGGGGTGAATTTGGTAATTGTTATATCTTTCATTAAAGTCTTAGGAATTCCCGTTGGATAACTTTATCAAGGAAATAAATAGAGAAAAACATAAGGCAAAATAGATGCTTAAGAAGCCCATTTGAGCTTTATTTCCCAAGTAATGATATTGTTGCTAAAGACAGTCAAGAAACCCTGTAAAGAAGTTTAGTAAATACATGTGAGAAAACTTCTATTTCCCCATAAGGAAATGAGACATTTTGCTGTAAAATCAAAATTATAATACTTTGTAATGAACTATTACAGGTGTAACTCCTCATGACAACAAAATTATAATTATAGACAAACAGCTGTGTGCATTCTGACTTGGTTAATTGTTTTCATTTAAGAAAAGTTTTAAGGAATAAAGGGGAAAACAACACTGATTTCTTTTTCCTTTAGCGTCTTGCTGTGGCTTTTTTTTTTTTTTTTTAATCTCTTTGGTTGTATCTTATTGGTTTTCATCACCTACTTCTACCTATATTCTTTCAATTCTAAAATACTCAAAATATATGTTCCAAATAATATTTTTGTAAAAATATTAATTGAGCTAGAAAAACTACAAGCTGGACTATATCAATTAGTAAGGGAAAAAAACCATGACTCATCCATCACCTTGTTTAAAGCCCAAATTTTTATACTTGTCAAATTCAGGAGGAAATAGGAGGCTTTATTATATCAAATTATTTCTGAGGCAAAATAAACGATTTAATTTGATTCTCCAACATGGTTTTATGATTGAAAATTTATGAAATGAAATTTATGAAATGAAAATTCTGAAATGAAATTTCAGAAATTTATGAAATGAAATTAAAATTCTGTTTTTTACAAATGTCTTTGTTGGTGTTATTGATGGAATTTTGCCCCCCTCTCCACCTAAAAAAAAATTCCCATATGAATTTGAAGCCCTTATTCTCCATGTGACTATATTCAAGATAGAAACTTTTAGGAAGTAATTACAGTTAAATGAGGTCACTTAGACTGGTGTCCTGATGCTAGAGGATTGGCAGCCTTATAAGAAAAGAAAAAGAAAGAGATCTCTTTTTTTCTCCCCCATGTGCATGTGACTAGGGAAAGACCATGTGAGGACGCAGGGAGAAGGCAGCTGTCTGCAAGCCAGGAAACAAGCTCTCACCAGAGCCCAATCATGCTGGCACCCTGATTGTGGACTTTTAGCCTCTAGGACTGTTAGAAAATTAATTTATATTTTTTAAACCATCCAGTCTCTGGTTTTTTGGTATGGCACCTCGAGCTGACTAATACAGTCAGATTAATCAAAGTTTATGGGATTGTTGAAATACTTGACCTATTTAAATTTCCTGTATAGTTTGATGGATGGACGGATACTGCCTCATTTCTTACCATCTCGGGTAAGAGTATGTCTCAGGACATACTCTTTTTCCAAGACAAAGCTGCATAATTTTTTTTTTTCACAATAGCCCTTTCCCTGCATTACAAAAAGATGTCAGACCATTCTTCCCTGAAAAATTTCACCACGGTGCTTTGCCCCAGGATATAAAAACACACAGGACTACCCAAAAAAGGGAAGCCTTTTAACGTTTAATTAAGTTTATGACGATCGGGAATTATATCCTGGGTTTTCCTACCTTATACATACTCTGTTGGGGGTAAAGCAATTTGTGGATTTTTCAATCCAATCAATTGTAGAATGGGGCGTCCAGCTAAGGGTGCCCTTCTCATAGGTAGGCTTCTTGATTTAGAGCATTTTCTCAAATTTGAATATGAGTACAAACCACCTAGTGATCTTGTTAAAATTGAAATTCTGATTTATTAGATCTCACCTGAAATTCCATATTTTTATCAAGCTCCCAGAGGAAATATATATAGCTAGTCTATGGAGCACACTTCGAACAGAAAGGAATTAGGGTGCTTTGTTTATCACAAGTAGCTAAACATAAGGCATATTTCCCACTGGGAAACCAGAGGAAGAGCTGTTTTTGTTAAAAGTTATGTGCTCCAAGTCACCCAAAGTGGAGGTGTAGACCAACCAGCTTCTTCAGATAATTGTGCACTTTTGTTCTGTGATTTGAGTAATATAGATTTGTGAAATGCTTAAAACTGCTTAGAAATCCTGAGTCATTAAGGTAAAACCTGGAGAAGGGAGCTGGTTTCTCTGGATCCCTGCGTAGCTAGATAGATTAATCCTCATCCTTGGTTTAGAAAGTCGTGGAAACAAGCCCAGTTTCAACCCTCCCCTAGAAGGTCGCTGCTACCATCCAGGTAGACTGGCTGCCTGCTATTCTAAGGGAGAGCCAGAGTGGGTTTTTTGTTTTGTTTTGTTTTCGGTACGCGGGCCTCTCACTGTTGTGGCCTCTCCCGTTGCAGAGCACAGGCTCCGGACGCGCAGGCTCAGCGGCCATGGCTCACGGGCCCAGCCGCTCCGCAGCATGTGGGATCTTCCCGGACCGGGGCACAAACCCGTGTGCCCTGCATCGGCAGGCGGACTCTCAACCGCTGCACCACCAGGGAAGCCCCCGAGCCAGAGTGTTTAAGGCTCTGGGTCGGGTCAGCAATCCCAGGGAGCAGCTTGGGCAATGTTCCATGGGAATGTGGGTGGGCAATGAATGTGACTCCTTTTATAACATTTAACTTTGGGGACAAATGATATATGAGCCACCATTTGAATTTTGTTCTAGCCCTCTCAAATTTTAGCATCAGGCTTGTTGAGAGTTTTCAGCTACATACTTCCTAAAAATACCAGAGAATCAAATCTAAGTTTATTTGACTTACAGCAGTATGTGAGAGCAAAATTCAGGAGAGGATGTTTATAGGAAATTAGGAGGTGGTTGCGATGATTTTAAGGTAGATCCTGAGAGCCAGGAAACTGGTTGGATTTGGTAGAGTTTATGGTAGTATAATAATGGCTTTGGATTGGTAGGCATAGCAAGGTGTGATTTTTTTTAAAAAAGTCTTGATAAGAACGCTGTTTAAACAAGTAAGTTATGTTAGGTGGCCTATATGATGGTTCTCAACCAGGGAGTATTTGGTCATTGGCACCAACTTCAGAAAGCCCACTGACTTCCCTGGCTATAAGGCCCCCAAGGCACCTCTGCTTAGGGGCTTCTTTAGGCTACGTGCACACCTGGAAAGCCTGGCAAATGACCTTGACTCTGAGTTCCAGAGGAGACATGATGGGGTCACGACAGGGTACAGCCATGGGATGCAATTACCAAATGATTTCAGCAATAAGGGTGTGGGGTTGGGAAGGGTTTCTAAGCAACCTAGCTGAGGGCACAGTGGCTCTCTGTCTGGTGGTGGTTACTATGGACATCTAGCCTCTATCTTGCTAGAGTCATAACAAGGTCCTGCAACTTGAGGCTGCAGATGGTGGGGATGCTCAGAAAACAAAAGCAACCTGTCTCCTTAGAAGAGTGGCCACAAACACTGATCAACTACTGTGTAGGAAGCTATAGTTTACTAAGCCCCTACATTTATATTATCTAATTCAATCTTAATAACTAACATTATCACACTTTTGTTTTACCATATGAGCAAAAACTGAGGCCTTGGGGGCAGGGGGGTAAAGTTGTCCCAGGTTGCACAGAGCGAGAGAGAGAGAAGAGTGACTCAAGAAAGGCCTGTGCTAATACAGAACTAATTTACATTTCCACCAACAGTGCACCAATGTTCTATTTGCTCTTCTTGCCAGCATTTGTCTTGTCTTTTCGCTGCCATCACAGTCTTGTGCTTTTGATAATAACAGTTCTAACAGGTGTGAGATTATATTGTGGTTTGATTTGTATTTCCCTGATTAGTTATATTGAGCATCTCTGAATGTACTTGTTGGTCATTTGTATGTCTTCTTTAGAAAAATATCTATTCAAACCCTTTCCTCATTTTCAAATCAGATTCTTTGCTTATTTCTCTTTTGTTCAGTTGTTTGAATTCCTTATGCATTTTTTATATTAGCTAAATATATCCAGAGTAGATATCCATTATCATATATATGGTTTGCAAATATTTTCTCCTGTTCCATAGGTTGCCTTTTCATTTTATTGATGGTTTCCCTTGCTGGTAGAATCCACTAGTGAAGCCATCATGTCCAGGGCTTTTCTTTATTGGGAGGGTTTTCATTACTGATTTAATCTTACTTGTTATTTGTCTGCTCAGATTTTCTATTTCTTTATGACTCAGACTTACCAGGTTGTATGTTTCTAAGAATTTATCCATTTCTTCTAGGTTGTACAAATTTTTCTGTATAATTATTTACAGCAGTGTGTTGTGATCCTTTGTATATCTGTGGTATCAGTTCTAATGTTTCCCACTTCATTTGTAATTTTATTTATTCAAATCATTTATCTTTTTCTTTTCTTGGTAAGTCTAGCTAAAGGTCTGTCAATTTTGTTTCTTCTACCATTATACATTTGTATGTGTTCTTGACATAATTTTGCAGGTATCTGAGCCTCTGTTCATTTTTCTTCCTTTTTTTCCCCTCAATTCTTTCAATTAATTAATTTCTATTGATCTTTCTTGAGTCACTGAGTCTTTTTCAGATATGCTATGTAACCCACTTAGTGAATATTAGATTCAGTTATAGTATCTGCTAACTCAAAAATCTCCATTTCTATAGTTTCTATTTATCTAAGAGTCCCTTATTTGTTGTCATTGCTATTATATATTTGGTACATCAAACTTGTGAAGCTTCTACCCTCTGTTAAAAGATCTCTGTGTTTGTTCTTGGGAGCACTTTAAAATCGTAGTCAGTCTCCAAGTCTTCCTTGGATTTCAATTCCCATGGGAATACCTTGTCTCCTCACTTGGCTAAGCATATATTTCTCTTTTTTTGTCCCCACAGACCTTCCTCTTCACAGTATTGATGGTATCTTTATCAAGAGATTCTTTCTCTGGTCTTTTAATGAATTAAAGTATCTAATTGTATTATATTACTGTAAATTCACTAGTTTGGAAGATCTTATTCTGATTTGTTCTAAGCCTCATTTAAAGTGCTCAGCAAGGAGTTGAGTGTCTGTTGCAATGGACTGAATTGTGCTCTGATTCAATATCCAAAAAGATATATTCATTTCCTAAATTTATGAACCTGTGAGTGTAGTTGTATTTGGGAATAGCATCTTTACAGATATAATTAAGTTAAGATGAAGTCATACTGTATAAAGATAAGAAAAAGAAAGAACATAGAAAGCCATGCACTCCAAGGGAAGAAGGACACTTAAAGATGGGGGAAGATATTGGAGTGATGCATCTGTAAGCTAAGGAATGCCAAGGATTGATGGGAGCCACCAAAATCTAGGAAGAAGCAAAAAACAATCCTCCCCCAGAACTTTCAGAGAGAACACAGCTGTGCCAACACCTTGATTTAGGACTTCTTGATTCCAGAACTGTGAGAGAATAAATTTCCATTTTAAGTCAAACAGTTTGTTGTACTTTGTTTTGACAGTCATAGGAAACTAATGCCATCTGTCAAGCAGTTTATTTTCCATTCCAATTTTTGTTTGTGCATTAAGCCAAGCTTTTGGTTCAAGACTAACACCCTCCCCAAAGAAAAGAAAGAAAAAAATGGTGAGAACTATGATCAGGTCAGATTTGCAATCTCCGTTAGAATATTGTCTAACGGTTTTAAATGGACTATCTCAAGTCTCAAATGGACTTAGATTTTATCTGATGTAAAACTGAATTAAAATGTCCACCATTTTCACAGAAAGCACTTTGAAAATAGTCTTCAAAATATCTTGTGCAATATTTAGACTGTTGCTAGTCTCTAAACATGATTTTTTAGGGACCAACTTAGGGTCTCTTAGGGTGTCTTCAGATCCTTGATATGATGTCAAAAAAAAAGCATATGTGTTAGACCATAGTGATAACATGTAAGAAGCTACAGTCTAGCTTGAAAGGTCATGGACACACACTGAGAAGAAAACATGAATATCTAGCACTGGTCAGTCACATGTGACCCTGAGCACCTCATGTGTCAGATCAATAACCTAATAATTAGCCATCTCCAATTAAAATCCAATAAGCTGAAATTCACAGAGACAGATTTGAGAAGATCTCTTCCTGGATTACGTGCTCATGGACAAAACGGAGATTACCTATGAAAATTATCTTAACGTTTTAATAAGTGACCCCAATAAAAATATGTTGCTCTGAGGAGACCTTTGAACTCATCAGCCCACAAAGCCATCTTGAGAGCTGGACATTCTGAATCTATGACAGTCCTTTTCCCTAAGATTTTCTTCATTTGGAATTGCAACAAACAATGAGGAGAATAGGTGTAGAAAGATGAATAGAGCTGTTAGTAACAGGCAGGTTTCTATCTAATCAGATAATCAGAAATGATCCACAAAGAATTCCTTATCCTTAAAAACCAAAACAGTTGCAACACTTAGAGATCAATGAGAAGTATTTGGAGCACAGAGGCGACACAAACCAAGAGAGAGCTCCAAAGGCCTCAAGGAGCACACAGTTGCAATTTGGGAATCTCTAGCTGTGGCAAAAAGGGATCTTGACAGAATCTTAAGATTACCAGTCACCTTCTAGTCAAAAAGTCAAGCAAAAAATCTGTTAATCTAACAAAGTAAGTTTATTGGATTTAATGCAGTTTGAGAGAATACCATTTTTACAGATAATTAATAGTGTGTTTAAAAGAGAAAATACATTGAAGATATTTATTGGATTTTAGGGTCTGGGTAGGAATTTTAAAGCATTCTATACCTGTTGGACATTTGTATAGCTTTTTGGGAAAAATTTTTATTCTAGTCCTCTGACCAGTTTTTAATAAAATTATCTTTTCCTTTGCTATTGATATGTGTCAGTTTCTTATATATTTTAGATATTAATTCCTTATCAGACATATGGTTTGCAAATATTTTCTCCCAATCCATAGGTTAGCTTTTCATTGTGTTGATTGTTTCTTTTTCTGTGTAGATGCTTGTTCATTTGATGTGGTCCCACTTGTTTGTTTTTGCTTTTGTTGCTTGTGTTTTTGATGTCAAAGGAAAGAAAAAACAATTGTCAATGTGTGATCTCAATGTGCAATCTAAAAAAGGTGAATATATAGAAGCAGAGAGTAGAACAGTGGTTATCAGAAGTGGGGCCATGGGGGAAATAGAGAGTTGTTGGTCAAAGTGTACAAAGTTGCAGTTATGTAGGATGAATAAGTTTAGAGGTCTAATGTACACCATGGTGGCTATAGTTAATGATACAGTATTGAATAATGGAGATTTTCTAAGAGAGTGGATTTCACAAAGCTGTATCATAAGAAATGTAACTATTGAGGAGATGATGTGTTAACTAGCTTGACAGTAATTAGTTCACTATGTATACATATATCAAGTCATCATGGTGTACCTTAAATGTATACACATTTTATTTATAAAAGTAAAATAAAATAAAACATATTCTAGCTAGGCAGAGAACTGACTGGGAATAGGCAGAATTTATGAAATGATAGCTTGGGATAGATGGGCACAACAAGGTGAGGGTCTTAAAGAAGTGGTCTAAGACCAGAGTCTCAATCTTGATATGTAAGGCATTTTAGTTGGTCCATGGTCTTATATTCCAAGAGCAAATATTCTTGCACAAATTAGCTAATTCATTTTCACCTGGTTATAATATTGTTTAGCACTGAAACAGAAAAGTATGTTTGACTCAGAATGATTTAGTAAAAGGTCAGAGAGGTGTGCCTGTTTCAGTTCTCAGAATAAAGAAAATTTGCATTTAATGATTTCTCATCTTTCCAGAAATACATCACTGTTGAAGGACAGCTCCATGAATAAAAACAAGAGTAATAAAATACTGAATTCTAAAACTCAGCTTCCCCCCTCCCATTTATTAAGAAGTATGAATGTCTTTTCAGCTATTCTCAACAGAACATGACATTAGCTGCAAATAAAAGGGTCTTTGAAAATCACTGCTTATATCTATCTGGCTATCTATTTATCTATCTATCTACCTTTAAGAATGAAGTGCTGCTGAGCTCTTTAAAACTACAAATAAATATTCTAAGACTACTACATTTTTTCAAATACATTCTACAGACAAAACCTTATGTGATTTTCTTGGGAATTCCCTGGTAGTCCAGTGGTTAGGACTTGGTGCTCTCACTGCTGGAGCCCCATGGAATGGCCAAAAAAAAAAAAAAAGCCTTTATGTGATTTTCTTATATTCAATTTGCATATTCAAAAGGGATATTCAATAAGCTATTTTAACAAGTTAAATTATAAAATATTTTAAATTATAATCTCATTTCCCTGTTAAACTATAATTTCATTTCCCTATTAAGTGTTTAATAGTTGCTAGCTTATTTATTTATTTATTTTTTACATCTTTACTGGAGTATAATTGCTTTACAATGGTGTGTTAGTTTCTGCTTCATAAGCTAGCTTATTTTTATGTAAACATAGCTATACATTAACTACAGGTCAGTTATTTAATAGCATTATATAACTTTCAATTTAGTAAATCCATAGGAAAACATTGATCATAATGTATAAAGAAATTGATGAAGTTATATCTGATTTATAGTAAATTCATAATTATTTTTCACCAAATCCAAATGACAGAGTTCTCTACTTTCTCCAACACATATTTACCAAAGGAATGTCACAATATTTATCCTATCCCTAGCTTTATAAATAACATATACCAGTAGCCAGAACTTATTTTAAATTATTCAAGATAAATAATAAGAAACATTTTGAATATAATTACTTTAAATGTAAGTGGATTAAACTCTCCAATCAAAAGTTAGAGATTGGCAGAATCAATAAAGAAACATGGTCCTCTCTTTAGAAACAAAGAAAAAAATAGATTGAAAGCAAAAATGGAAAAAGATACTCCAAACAGATAGTTATCAAAAGATAGCAGGAGTAGATAAGGTAATATCAGATGAAATAGACTTTAAATAAAAAAAAAATACCAGACACAAAGGACATTATATATTAATAAAAGTTTCAATATCACAAGATGATATAAAAATTATAAATACTTACACATCTAATAACAGAAAATCAAACTTGAAGGAAGAAATAATACTACAATAATAGAGACCTAAATATTTCACTCTTAATAGTGGAGAGGACAAACAAACAAAGATAAATAAGAAAATAGAGGACTTAAATTACACAATAAACCAAATAAATCTAACAGACTTATGCAGAACACTGTACCCAACAACAGCATCATACACATTTTTCTCAAGTGCACATAGGGCATTTCCCAGGAGATATCATATTAGGCCACAAATTAAAAATCTTAGAAGAAAATACAGGCCAAAATTTTCACAACATCTAATTTGACAATGATATTTTTGCCCGTCTGTTTTCCTGTTCAAACTGAGATACAATCCTGACCAACTGCTCAGAACTCATCTCAAGATACGATCCTGACCAACTGCTCAGAACTCATCTCCCCTTGCTTCACAGGTGCCACTGGCAGAACATTAAGGAAAAAAAAAAAGCAATCAATGAAATAAAAAGGCAACCCATATTGTGGAAGAAAAATACTTGTAAATCATATATCTGATGAGAGATTAACATTGAGAATATAGGAAGTTCCTAAAACTCAACAACAAGCATCAAACAACTTGAATCCAAATAGGCAAATGGTTTGAAGGGACATTTCTCCAAAAAAGATATACAGTAAGCAATAAGCACACAAAAAGATGCTCAACATCACTAATAAATAAGGAAATTCAAATCAAAACTACAATGAGGTACCACCTCATACTCATTATCATGGCTACTATCAAAATAAAAATAAAGAAAATAACAAGCGTTGGCCAGGATGTATAGAAATTGGAACTCTTGTGCACTACTGGGAATGTAAAATGGTACAGCTGCTATGGAAAACAGCATGATTGTTCCTCAAAAAATTAAAAAGTATTTACCATATGATCCAGCAATTTTACTTCTTGGTATATACCCCTCCAAAAATGAAAGTGGGGTCTTGAAGAAATATTTGTACAACCGTGTTCTTAGCAACATTATTGACAACAGCCTCTTCTTCTAGAAGAAGCTCCAACAGTATCAGTGAGAACATAAAGGATCACCACACAATCTAAGGAAAGCTGGAGCGTGTGTAAAAAAAATAAAATCAAATTGCCTCTTTAATTGGTACTTGGTAACTGCCTTGAAAACTGTTGACTTGAAGATAAGTATAAATTGTTTTTAGATAACAGCTCTTTATGTATTTATTAAAAGTGTTACAGTAAGAAAGAGATTTTCCAAAAAGGAAAGTAGGACGTTCAGAGTTTGGCAAACTGGTTTAGGAAGAGAAAGCCCTCCACTGTCTGAGTTTCCGTCCATGTTTTTCAAGCCAACCACCACCACCCCGATAACACATTCTGCTATTCTAGCCCAGGAATTTCTAGCTCACTGATTTCAAGGATATTTACCTAATTCAAACATTTACTCTTTATCATTAAAAACACAATACACATGTTTCAAAGCCAAGAAAAGTATCAGCTTGTGATATTCAACAAAATGGTATTTTGCCTAAATTTTAACAGGTTACAAATTGACAGTGAAATAGGAAGAAGAAAAAAAAAATAGGGAAGGACTTCCAGTCTCCAGAAGGCAATATTCCATATAAAAGTTCTTTCTGTTGCCCTGTCCTTAGAGAGTCATTTGCTCCTTGGCTTAATGACCAGGATCAGACGACCTGCAGGATCAATGTGGCAGTGGCAGTGCCATGCTCAAAGTAGGAATTCAATAAAAAAAATTTGTTAAATCAAAATTTTCAGCTTAATTTATACCATAGACTGTTTTGTTAGAAGGATACTCTGCAATCATCCACTTTGACCAACTATCCCTTCTTTCATCAAGAAGTTTACAGGGGCTTCCCTGGTGGCGCAGTGGTTGAGAGTCCGCCTGCCAATGCAGCGGACGCAGGTTCGTGCCCCGGTCTGGGAGGATCCCACGTGCCGCGCAGCGGCTGGGCCCGTGAGCCATGGCCACTGGGCCTGCGCGTCGGGAGCCTGTGCTCGGCAACGGGAGAGGCCCCAACAGTGAGAGGCCCACGTACCGCAAAAAAAAAAAGAAGTTTACAAATAAAGAAACTAAGATTCATAGAAATGAATGATTATTTCAAACTTAGTTATCCTCTACATCCATTGCTCTTTTTCTTGACAACCCAAATATATTATCTAGATTAACAAGTAGAATTTATGGTAGTCTTCTGTATGACTAACACTCTGCGAGGCTTTGTGTGCACAAGACACTCCCCCCAAAAAGCCATGTTACATTCTCTCAAATAATTTTAAACAAAATAAAGAACAACCATTATTAGAATGTCACTGAAATTTATAGTCCATGATGATAGACTTTAAGAATGAGAATGTGCACTGTTAATTACTTAAAGGGAGATAGTCAAAAACAGGACAGTGAGTAAGTCAGCAGATATGTTCTTGTAGAGTAAAGGCTCATCCATGGCAGCCTTGTAAACCTGCATGCCTTCAAGTAAGCCATTAAGCAAGGCTCAACCACAGTCTGTTTGAAATATTTGTGAACCACTCTGTAAACCTCCATAGAATATGGCAAGATAAGCAATTTTGTGAGGAGGTGTCTCAAGGACTTTTTTCATTTGCCTCCATATCTAATGGGAGGCTGACATGAAGAAGTGTCTCATCCATCTCCCAAGGATCTGTTAAGGCATGGGTCTGTCCATCTCTCCCCATACAGGTACAGCTGTAGACTGTCAAACCGTTTGTCCATAGTTTAGAGTTGGCTCCTCCATGACAGAGCAATTCTGCCTCCACCCGCCCACCATATAGCTTGTAGTCTGCCATCTGGTCTCCTTGGTTCAGTGTCATCCTGTAAGACTAGTGGCACAAAGTGGTAACACCACACTGATTTTTTCTTGTCTCTGTGTGTGTAAGTAATAAACTATCTGCATTCATTTGGGGTCGTTGTCTCCTTACTGCTTGAATCTACAGGAGTGTGGCAAGTCAAATTAAGAGCTGCCAGCAGTCTTCTGCTTAGGAATTGTTTGACCACTTGACAGTGTGTATGCCCTAACCATTAACCACTTGGGAAAAAAATGAAAGAATAGTGCAAGAAAATAATAAACCAGATACAAGCTAAATGACAAAACTATGGATACTCTTTTGATCTAGAAGAACAAAACAAAAGAAAAAAAAGACTTACCCAGAAACAAACAAAAGAAGTGTCTAGAGAAAGCTGAAAATTGAACAGGAGTGGGAACAGAAAGGATTTTAATACTGTATAGATTTTGGAGGACAGAGATTCTCTGGTGTTATCTAGATTACATACATACAAAGCATGTCTTTCATTGGAGGGAATGAACAGTGAACGGGAGTGTGGGAAGTACAGGAAAGGTGGTTGAAGAGTCAGGCTTGGATTGAATGTAAGGAGAGCTGACAAACATATTGTGGAAAATATGTCAGGGCCAGAGTGTCAACACAAGAAGTTTAGGTAAACTGTCTAATCTTCAAATACAAATATAGCTCCTAGTAGTATACATCACCCTGGAGTTCTATTCAAATATATTGGGAAAGAAGTATTGAAAAAATTGATATTGCCACAAATAATACAAGTATCAAGGCAGGAAATAAACCTGTCATTCTTTCCCCTGATTGGTGTATGCATTTTTTTTTCTGATTCTAGTTCAAAAGTGTTTAATATGAATATTTGTATGCAAGTTTTTTTATTGTTTTACATTGAATTACATTGAAATATTTTACTAAAATCACTTTATGTCAAATTAAATATAGTCATTATATGTGTCAATTAATCTACTTGTATAGATCTCTTGGGTAAAAATTTTGATTTTGATAAGAGCAGATTGTTAATTAAAATTTATAAAGTTTATTTCTTTTAATGCTGGTGACAATTTTCTTTGATTTTTCATAATTTCACAGACAAAACAAAATTGACTTCATCACCTTCAGGCTGCTTTACTTTAGTGCTGGAAATACACGAAGGAAAAATTTGTGACAAAAGGCACAATGTATGTAGCTTCATGACAGGAACAAATAGAGATTGCAAGTAATTAAGATAATTTGAAAGCAACATACAAATATAAAGGATCATTTTATAGGACTTGCTTCGGACGCACAGGCTCAGCGGCCACAGCTCACGGGCCCAGCCGCTCCGCGGCATGTGGGATCTTCCAGGACCGGGGCACGAACCAGTGTCCCCCGCATCGGCAGGCAGACTCTCAACCACTGTGCCACAAGGGAAGCTCTATAGGACTCCTTTTTTGCTTTTATTTAATTAAAGTTATTTAAACCAGTAATATACAATCACTGTAAGAGAAAAACTACAGTAATAGCAAATTTAAAAAATTAAACCATACCAAATCACAATGGTAAATTTATATAGAGGTCAATATTCATGTAGCTCTAACATCATTCCTTGATTGTTTATTAGTTTAAATTATATGAAACTACCATATTTTATTAAGACACATTTCTAGTTTTGGCTATTTAAATAATTTCAAAATTACTATTATAAATTGTTGCATAAATAAAGTTATACCTACCCAAATTTTACATGATTTCAAACATTTGCTTCCTCTATTTGGCAAACCTGTTCCTTGACGAAGTGCCCACCTGTATTAGTCAGAGTTCTGCAGAGAAACAGAACTAATAGGAGGTATAAATGTGAGTGTGTGTGTGTGTGTGTGTGTGTGTATACATCCATAGACTCACGTGATTACAGAAATTGGCAAATCCAAAATCTACAGGGTGGTCAGCAGTCTGGAAACCAAGGAAGGGACAGTGATCCAGCACAAGTCCAAACGATGTCTGCTGGTAGAATCCCCTCTTGCTTCAGGGAGATCAGTCTTTTGTTTTATTCAGAGTTTTATTTGATTGGATGAAGCTCTCTCGCATTATGGAGGGCAATCTACTTAAAGTCTACCAATTCAAAAGTCAATCTCATCCTCAAACACTCTCAGAGAAACATTCAGAATGTTCGACCACATACCTGGGCAGTGTGGCCCAGCCAAGCTGACACATAAAATTAACCTTGATAAGTCTATCCCTTGTCAACTTGGCACCCATACATATCTCTTAAACCATACAAGGCAAAAATCACATAATTTGCACCCATTACTACCAAAAATATTATAATCATTGGGTAGCAATTTAATTAAAAATACCACTTTAAATCTAGATATTCTGCCCACATGGATTCAACACCTTTGTGCTTCTTGTATTTAAGTCCACATTTTCTAAAATCACTTTACTGATGACACTGGTTCCTTTCAGAAAGTCTGCCTCTGTGTCTTTTGAAAATTGATTATGCTTACAGCTAAGGTAAGCATAATCTCTATCTTATAATCAGTCTCAAAGAGAAAAAATGTGAAATCAAACTTCAGGGTATGATATGCTTTTCATAAGATAAGATTGGGACATTTAATATTGCCACTGCCAACCCAGATGTCCTCTAGGGTATAAGCTACTTAAGCCCTTTGAAGGATGTTTGCTTTGGTTGTCTTTATTGTCAATAATAGTATGTTTGCAGGAAGTCACTGAAGAGCTTGTCAATTTTTTTTGACAGGGCCAACTCCATCCATTAAAGAGTTACGAACATTTTAATCACACCATAGAAACCTGCAACTGATCTACCCAGCTTGTTAAAAATTAATCTTAATCTTGCTAAACTGTTAAAGATGCATGTAAAACATAACTCTTATTTTCTTTAGATTTGATTAAAAGCAAATGTAACATCCACTAGTAATTCTCTTTTAAAATTTGTAATTTAATTATAGTTTAGATCGAGTATATTGTTCTCATTTCTTCCATCCTTAGGAGTCACCACATGTTTCATAGTCTGGATAACATACTACATGATGATGCTTAAGACATAACATCACAAAGTTCAGATCTGCTGATGGAGTACCAATTAGTTTTGTTTTAAGACTCCTAGACAAGAGTTGGTCCTAAGATTACATGTAAATTCCTCACCTGATTGCAGAATATCTGGAACCTTTCTAACCAGTTCAGTCTCTAGTTTGTCAGTCAAGGATAAGCAATACTTTGTTGTGACATATGAAGACAGAATGGTCATCAAAATTTAATCTTTATGTTGTCTGTCCTTTTCACTGAATGTCTGAATTATTTTATAATCTAAATGGAATCAATATTTTGGTAATGGATGACATCACACTTCACTTATTATAAGCCTTCACTTGTCATTCAAGAAGAACCTATAATGTGGATAGATGCCTTGCCCAACCCACAGGCATTCTTAGAAATGGCTAGAGGTAGAAAAGTTTAAAGGCAGATAAAATTTGACAAATCTTATTCATACAGATAGTTAAGTAAATTTTTTAAAATCTGTAAAATGTAAATATTTCCTATCTACCCCAATCTCATGTCCATCCCCTTCTGAACACCCTGATTTGTTCCACTGGATTACTGTAGCAGTAGACAAATTTTATGTTCATGATCCATCTCTAAGAGTGCTCCAATGCATTATGTATTCTATATATTAGACATCACATTCTTGACTTGCACAGTCTGCCAAACAACCTCTCTTATGGTTCATAATTAAGGTTTTCATAATTAATCTCCAAGGATTTCAGCAAATCAACCTCACAACTCTTTGGATAGTTGTCATCTAAAGGCCTCTTAGTTTCTTCCCAATGCCAATTAAGTTTTTATTCTCTTGTCTCATACCATTCAATTGCAAAATTGACCTAGTTACAACTCTGGCTCTTGATCCTGCTTTGCAACATAGACTCAGGCACATGGAGATAATAAGTACTCCAAATTTATTATGAGTTATCCAAATCGTCAATTTCACTGCCCTCTAATGCAGATCCTGCCTGTCTTCCCTAACCTGGTAATTGAGGGACTCTCTGCTCTAGTTTCAGTCCTGTCTCTTCCCCTCAGTTACCTCCCTTTCTTTAACTACATTTTGGCACTAATTACTAATGTAGTGTGACTGAGCTATTGTAGATCCACTCGTTGGTTTCCGTCTCTGTTTTATAAGAATCCCTGAACCTCTAACATGGCTAAAATCTTTTGTTAATGTTCTTCACACGTCCTCTTGTCTTATAAACTGACTGAAAGTTAATTTCACACTCATGTTCCCATGCCTGAGCTAGAGTTTTCAACTCCTAATATAGAGTCTATGTCTTAATATGCAAACTTAACTTGAAACTTTACAACACCTAGATTTTTAATCCTGCCATCCTTGGACTGATCCAACCCTCATTGTTTGCCCAAACCCGCTTCACATAAATGCATGTTTTTTATACAGTGTTAATAAATCTCTCTAAGTTGTTTCCAAGGAGCTCAGTCAGTATATTTAGAACAATTAGCAAAGTTGCAATCATAAAAGTAATCTCAGTGTCCCACTGTTAGAAAATTGTGAGAGTGCAACTTCATTAAATCAGAAAACTCCAGATGTATTATAAATTCAAATCACTGGATTTAATGTCCTTAATTACTTACATCTTTATCAAACCTCTTTGAAATCTCATATCACTTAATAATTCTACCACTCTTGTAAGTAGTATATACAATTTTGTATGGTTACTCAATGTTATATATGTCATGTTAGAAGTTGCTAACTAGTTTCATACTTATGACTCCCATAACTTATTTATGACCCCATGCATATTGTTAGATTCATAGAATGTATTCAGCAGATATGTATTTAATGCACATCAGTTCTTTTACCTACCAAATAGTGTAAATAAACTGTAAATAATCAGATAGCTTCTTATTTATATCAGACTGAGTTTCAAGAGGTATTTTAAATTATGAAAAATGGCCTTAAAATATTTAAATTATTTCAATCTATGAGGAAAGCAATTCAAGCATTAAGGCTAATCCTCCAAATGAACTCAATCACTAACAATAACTCTATAACTTCATAAATGTTTTAAATAACAATATGCAGAGCATATGACATTTAATTATAGTCCAAACTTTACCCAAATGGTAACACTTAAGGTCTAGTATTTTCTATGTAGGTACCTCTCTTGGGTTTCTATATAATCATTTCACACTTTGGGGGACTATGTATGTTATTAAAATATTAAAGAGATAAAATAATTCTTTTGAAATATGGTATATTTGTTTATTGAGGCCACAAATATGTTTTTACAGTCATTTATTTAATGTCATTACAAGAAAAGTCAAAATAAAACATTTTAATTTTTAGTGAATTTTCTGTTCATCTTTATAATGTGCAATGTCAGATTTAAATGCAAATATAAGAACATTTAATTCACATGAGAATTCACCAACATTATACAATTTATATTTCATAGCTTACACTTGCATATGGATTTCATTCTTTCTGGAACACTGAAAACTCTGCACAAAATGACCTCAGTTGTTTTTATTCAACAACTGATGCACACACTTTCTACCAACTCTCTCAAACTTTCAGCTTGTTGATAAGTAAGGAGAAACTGAATGGAAAAGGAAATATGGGTTGCCCTAATTTTCCCTTTTCTTTTATGTCATCATTTCCTCTGTAAATGTTTGGCTAATACAGGAAAGTAACACAAATTCAAGAGAATATATGATAGATTTCTTGATAATTTATGTATTTTAGAATGTCTTCTTTTCGTGTTAGAATACTGCTTAGATTTGAATGGAAAGCATGGACCTTTGGGGCTGTCAGCACTCCTGCTTACTAAGTGGTAGACGTAACATGTTTATCTTGTGTTTGCTCTGAGTCTCACTGATATTCCATGCATCCTGGGTTCAACAGAATTCTGTGTTTATGGAGCATCACAAATGCAATTGTACCTTGATTTTTTTCCTCAATATTTTGCTTTTGAGATTTATGCTTATAGATATGTATCAGATTAGATTATTAATTTTGAGTGCTATAGTTATGAAATTCTATTATATTCACATACTACATATACATTATTATATTGATATTAAATTGGTTCCATTTCTTTACTTTGCTACCACTATTAGTGCTTCAATAAATGGCTTTGAGCATGTTTCCCTTTAGACCTTTGTCATAGTTTTTCTAAGTTAAGTACCTCTAGAAATGGAATTGCAGGATCAGAGTACAAATATTCATTCAATCTAATGTACATTGATAAATTACTCTTCAAATTTTAGCACTTTATACTTGTGTTAGTAGGGCATGAGAGTTTCCTTTTCCACATTCTTACTAGAATGTTTATTCATCAGATTTTTAGTTTTTTGGCCAGTCAATTGGTGATCAATAGTAACATAGTTTAATATGCACTTCTCTACTTATTAGCAAGGACGGACATTTCTTCATGTATTTATTGGCCATCTATTTCTTTGAAAGCCCTTCATGTCAGTTATCCAGTGTCTTTTTCAGTTCTTTGCTTTTTATTGATGACGTAGTAACTCTGTGTATGTTCTGGCTACTAATCCTTTGTCAGTTATGTGTATTGCACATATCTCATCTAAGCGTTTGACTTCTCTTTTATCTTTGTTTAAAGTGGCTAAAATATAGAGATAACTATATCAAATAACTCTCCTTAATCTCTGTGATCACCATTGTCCTACAAAGAGTTTGACTGTTGTTAATGTAGTCACATTTTCACTCTTTTAAAAAATGTTTTATAAAATTGAGGCTTTTAAGATAAATCCGTCTCTACTCTGACATCATCGTGGTATTCTTCTAGATTTTCTCCTAAAGATCAAAACTCAGGATAGCTAAACTTTCTATAAAGGGCCAGAGAGTTAATATTTTTAGCATTGTTTATTGTTTTAGACATGTCTATTAATAGTTGTTATATTTAATGTGTTTTATTTATGCATATTACATAGTTGCATTTATTTTTCTTATCCAATGTAAAAAGCATTAGCTTTTATCAGGTAAATATAGTCAACTTATTTTTGATTCCTGATAAATTTGAACATATTTCTACAGTTTTAGTTTGTGTGCTGTATTTAAAACACTTTTATTTGTGTCTTTATTTCACCTTTCCTGACTTTTCCTTTTATCTAAATTTGTTAATTCATTTTTCTATTCTTCCTTCCTCATTTATATTTGTACAGAGATTCCTCATATTTTAACAGACAGATCTTACTAAAGATCTGAATCTATCAGGAACTTTATCCTGCTAAGGAAGAATACATGGGACTTAGAATGTGTTTTAACGTCAACTCCATTAATATCTTCCACATTGCTGTTCTCTAGTTATTTTATTTTATGATATTTGTATCATCCCCCAGTTAGTCATTGACTTTTTTACAGTTAAGCCATTCTGAGATTTACTGAAATGTTAACTAACTTCTTATTTCAGAATTGCCTCCTAGATCACATTTTTTTATATTCAATAAACTCCCAGCTGAGTTCCAGACACTAATAATTTTTTTTCAATTGAAACTCGATACTAGAATTCTGAATATTTATTTCTAATTAAAATTTCTCTAATTAATTCTCAAGTTGAAGGTATTCTTTATTGGCATCTATTTTGTTGATAATACAACCTGCCATCCACATAATTTTAAGCATATCTAAGTAATCTTCTTTCTCTTTCTTGATAATTAGATTTCCCTTTGTCTCTGATGAAACATCATTTTTCTATGATCGCTCTGAATATGATTATTTTATCTTGCAGTGGAATCTTGTGGTTCTCCAACACAAAGACACACTTTCTTTTACTATTTCTGGTAATAGCAATTTAACCTTTGAATATTAACTCTTTCTCATTCTCCCTTGTATTTATTTTCTTCTTTTCTAGAACTCCAATTATATATGTTATATGTCTACTCAATCTAAACTCTATGTATTTTAACTTCTCTTTCACATTTTATGTCTTTATACAAGTCTGAGTAGAATTCTGTATAATTGCCTGAAATCCATAATCTCTCTTCAGCTATATTTGTTCTACTCTTCCCTCTTATGCTCAACTATTAAGGTTAATGACTGTTTTCTTCATCATACAAATTCAATTTAGCCCTTTGGGTAATCTGCTAGTTTTTATTTTTTTCATGATAATTTATAGTTAGAATAAAGTCTTGCCAGGAGGGTGGGGAACCCTACAACAGTGACAAGTTTGAAGTCAATTAAATGTATTTGATGTCTCTGCCCTACCCTAACTGCAACACTTCAAATAACTCTCCTTAAGCTCTGTGATCTCTTTTCACTTATGGAGCTACCATGGACAATGATACGGGATTCCACCCAGACCCATCCTTTATGAGAAGTACCCCAGGATTCTGAGAGAGGCAAAGAGGGATGTAGAGCTGGTGATTCATAAGAATCACTGTAGTAATAAGGATCTCTGGAATTTAGTGCTTGTTTTGCCGCTACATTGATATCTACTTTGGATTTGGTGATTTGGTAGACCCCTTCTATCTTCATAACTCTGTTACTGATAAGTATTATTCCATAGCTCCAGTTCTGTCAAAATTTACCTTTCCCATGCTCTCATTCTTTCAAGGTGATTAGCTGGTCCAGCTTCATGGGTGTGCACAAATACAGTTGCATAAGGCCCTCTGATCAGAAGAGCCCCACACTAGGTTTAATATTATGCTGTCACTGTCTTGAAATTGTCAATAATCTTATTCTAGAACTTGTGTTTTTTGAGTAAAGTCCAATGGCACAATGGAGCATGTGCATAGAGCAAAGACATGTGCAAGATACATGCTTATCATTTTTTGTCATGCAATCACATTGAAGGACAGTTTTATTTGTTTAAAATACATTTTAAAAAATGGCTGAACAAAATAGTTTTTAAATTATAGTAATTAAATTAATTAGTATACAAAACAGTAATTAAACTAATTCAAACATTAACTGGCAACAGAGAACTGGAAATGGGAGAGGTCTTATGCACTTTGAAAAGTGATAGCAAAAGAAAGAAAAAGATTCTGATGTGGAAAATGATTGTCTGCTCATAGAGAACAAACATATAGATATCAAGGGGAAAAAGGGCGGGTGGGATGAATTGGGAGATTGGGATTGACATATATACACTACTATGTATAAAATAGATAACTAATGAGAACCTGCTGTATAGTACAGAAAGCTCTACTAAATGCTCTGTGGTGACCTAAATGGGAAGGAAATCCAAAAAAGAGGGGATATATGTATATGTATAGCTGATTCACTTTGCTGTACAGCAGAAACTAACACAACATTGTAAAGGAACTATACTCCAATAAAAATTAATTTAAAAAAAAAGAAAAGGATTGTCTGCTTTTATTCTCATGTTCCGTGAGCAACACTCCCACACTAGTACAACCAGGTACACTAAGGAAAGATGTTGACTGACAAATATGCTGAAAATTTTCACTTTTTAAAAAATGTTTATATATTGAAGTAGAACTTGCCAATACCATGGGATACCTTATGAAATGAAGCCTCTCCATGTTATATAATGATTAAGACTGTCCTGACTTGCTATCTGCTCAGGCATATTGATGAACAGGGATATAAGCCAAACTTCATGGGATGGAGACATGCCCTGTTTTTGTGGAATGCTTTTAGTGATAGAGACTTGAGTATCAGAAAAAAAAGAACTGAAAGTTTTCCTTTTAAATGTTCATATCAATATATTATAGGGATTTTCAGTGTTAGAAGATCACATATATGTTGTCTACAAAATTCTGGGGAAATGAAAATATGAAGAAAACATATTAATTCTCCGTAAGTATCATTCAAGTATAAAAGCAACAATTATACATCATCATTTCTTGAATAAAAATAAAGTAAAATAAAACTCAGGAAAAATAAAACTCAGTGATAAAATCCAGGAACCCAATAGATTAATTAAAATAAATTTTAAAAAAATCCAGGAATGGAGAAATTATTATAAAATCATTGTTAATGAGCATAGATGTCACATATTTATAGCAACAATATTCAATAATTTAAAGAATTATCATTGGAGAAGAAAATATAAAAATTTGGGAAGGACTATAAATATTCTAAAAACTTTGTTCATTTAAGAAAAGCAGTCCATTTTGTTTAATAATTTGGACATTTTAAAAATGATGACTTCAAAAGGTTAATCATTTTCAGAATGTCTTTTCTTACATGTTAATTTTAGGCAGCATTCCTCTCATGGTTAACAAATAGTAATCTGAATTTTACTAATTCCTCCATGTCTGTCTTTTTCAAAAATTAAGCAATAAAAACTTTGGTGCCCTTTCTTACAAAATTATTTTCTAATTCTATTTGTTTATCAGCATAGCTACCTACTCATTCTTTACATTTTCATGAAAGCATTGTGTGATTTCTGAAAGGGTGTTCAACAAAGTGCTCATATACAGAGTCGTGAGCTGGAGTTGGATTATACCAGCTCAGATGAACTAATTGCTAAACTTTCAGAAATTTTGTGAGCTGGTTGTTAAACTATTGTGAACTAGAAATTGGCCACACTGGGAGTATTCCCATCACAGAAATTGAAAAATACTACAAAATAAAGCTTTTTTTTTTCCCCTCCATACAACCAGTTTGCTGAGACACCATTGAACAAGATGCTAGGAAATAAAGTTATTTATTTGAATTGTTTCTTCTGTTACCTATTAGTCAATGAACATATATGATGATGATAAAAACAGGAAAGGTATATTTTAGAAGAGCAAACAAAAACTGCATCTCTAATATTTGTGAAATCCTTTTCTTCTTAGGTCCCACCCATTACAATTGATTATCATTAGAATTACACAAAACATGATTCTTCCTTCACATATAGGATACCATTTTCATCATCTGGAAGAAGAATTTCATCTACTTAAACAATTTTATGTACTATGATTCCCAGACTTTACAGAAAAAAAGGGCAATTTCAAAAATTCAGAAAATGCAAGTAAAATAAGACTTGCAATAAACTCCTCATTTCTAGGCTACATTTGAAGAAAAAGAAAAAGGAAAAGACCTTAAAATTACTAGAGAAATGTGTGTGTTGTTATGGGGAGGAGTTTTCTTTAACTCTTGGGATCCCTGATTTTATTTTAAAAAGTAGTAACACTAATGCATGTGTTATACGTTCTGCTTTATCTAAACCAATTTTGCATGTTTTAACTTGTCTTCATTAACCACAGCAAAATTCTCTAGCATTGTTGCTCTTTCTCTGTTTCTCTATTTTTCAATTCTAATTCCTCCTTGACATTCTTAAATAAACCTATTGGCTCTAATATTCATGGAGGGTGAACTTATAAGTTTTGTGCATCGAGCTGTCTAAAGCCATTTGTTCTTCTTTTGTTATCAGTCTTTATAAATTGTTTTATTCACCAAATAGAACTAGTTGTTTTGTTCTAATCAATACACATTTTCTCTGAATACCTTTCAAGTTAAATTTAATACCACATTAATTTAAAAATATATCCAATATTTGTGGCAAAAGAAACAAAATTTAGGATTGATTGACTGATTGATTTATACCCTGACTAAACTCACGAAGTATCTTGGATGGCTTACAAGAACTCACTAGTTACTATCTTCTGGATTTATCTGAAGAACTCAAACTTGCAAGTAACATTGATAAGAATTTGCAGGGAAAATATTAAGAAGATATCACACTAGTCCTGCACAAAGAACATGTCAAAGCATCAAACCAAATTCATTTTGTGATCACAGTCTGTGTCCTAGCCTCTCCCATAACATCCAATCTCTCTCCCGAAGAAAATGCCACACACATAAGATTGAGTTGTTCTCTCTAGTCAATAGGAAGGCATTCTGGGAAGGATAGAGTCTCTTCTGAGTGATGACTTATTACACCTCTAGGTATTCCTAACTTTGAAAAATATACTTAAGTTAGTAGATTTCACCTTCCAGATTTGTTGGTGGCCTATGTGTTCTTCGCTGTGAAGCTTTCTCTTTATTTAAGTCTACCTTCTTTAATACTTGTCTTAAATGTAGCTTTCTTTTTTTTTTTGCGGTACGCGGGCCTCTCACTGCTGTGGTCTCTCCCGTTGCGGAGCACAGGCTCCAGACACGCAGGCTCAGCGGCCATGGCTCACGGGCCCAGCCGCTCTGCGGCATGTGGGATCTTCCCGGACCGGGGCACAAACCCATGTCCCCTGCATTGGCAGGTGGACCCTCAACCACTGCGCCACCAGGGAAGCCCCTTAAGTGTAGCTTTCTTAATTGATGGCACTGAAGCACCAGGCTTCGCTCTACAGTGTCCCACCTTCATGTGTTTTATCATCTGCCCTGACATCCTAACCATCCACCGCCCCAGGTGAAGATATTTGAAATCCTGTTTTTCCTTTTCCCCCTTTTTAGACAGTTTTTATATAGGATTGATTTAATTTATTCTGAAAGCCTAGAGATCTTTTACACATTTAGCATAATAAAGACTTACAAAATGAGAACAAAAAGTGAAAACTGGAGATCAATCTTACTAATGAAAGTTGTACAATTTCTGTATTTTCATGCAAAATATGTAATTCCAGGTCCTCATCAGATCTTTTCAGATCTATTAATGCTGCCATGTTATGAAAACACAAGTGTTGAGGTTCAAACCAGTTTTTGTTAAGATATGGAAAATCTTTAAGATGAAATGGTGGGCACCTATCAATATATAACAAATACCTCATGATCAAGGACACTTTATTTTATATTATTCTAATAGTGACTTTTATAGACTTGCCATTTGTCTTAGATTGCTAGAAATGGCCTAAAGTTGGAAGGAGATTTTAGTAGTTTAATTTCACAAGCTCTTTCCTATCACAACATGATAACAGAATCTCCACCCTGATTGCAAAATATTTTCAGGAATCTACAGAGGGTATCTCACAAGTACCCTTGAATTGGTCCACCAGAAATAGGCATCATGGGTAAATACTTTGTCCACCCTTAATCTTCTGGCTTCCTTCTTCTTGGCCTTTGGAATTTCTTCGATGTACTTCGTTATTACCATTACTGTGAAGACCCATTTAAAATGATAGGGCTACCATTTGGGCACAAGTGTTCAGAGACAGCCTTGGAAACATGTACAGATGTGTATCTATATCCCAGTGTGTCATACTTTCTTACTTGGGAAGCTAAGCAGTGCCACTTGTACTTGGTTCTAACAGGGTAATTCACAAATAGAGACCCTTCAGGTTCTGCCTGCAGTTCTTCTTACTGTAGAACTCAAATACCACCCATAATAACAGACAGGTTAGGCAGATACTATTCTGCACATCTTCTTTCCCATCCCTGCATATTCTTCTCTCTCTTCCATAATCATCTCAAATCACCTGTTCCTCATGCAAACAAAACTACAGGATATGGATGCCTGATGCTGCCTGCATGGCCACTCAGTAGAAACATCCCAGAAAACATGTACCAACTATAGTCTTAATTAAGACCCCTTCCTACATCTACATGGCACTTCAGTAGGTCAGAATGACCTAAGGTATTTATTCATCATTCTATTGCAATCTTTTCTTTTTCTGCTCTGGATTAGCTCAAACTTGCCATCTCTCTTCTTATCAGATTCTCTTTTTTGGGTGGGGAAGTGTCAACTGGATATTCTCCTAACCATCAGTTTGTCTTAGGATTCACTAGCAGCCCATATTTTCCTACCCAAGCCTATAGCTCCACTTACCACCCACTCACCTACACCACTTACCCTTAACTGACATCAAGCCAATTGCATTGCTGGACAGTTCCAATGACTTTCTTTTATACCTATCTGTAAGTGTTTAGAGCTATAACATTCTTAGAGTGGGGCGTAAGATCACACACAAAACTGCCTAGAAAACAGGAGACAAATCTTAAAAAGAAGTAAGGCCACAGTATTTGGAATTGAAATTCTCAAGGGGATTTTTCAAGTTCTTGGAGGCTGGTCTTAGAAGAAAAACAGCTTGAGATTGTGTTCCCGGCCCACAGATTTCTCTCTCGGCCTCAGCAGGAGCCAGTTGTAGTATATTCTGCAGCTTTTAGATAATAAACGTTTTAACAACTTGGAAACACCAAATCCAGTTCTATTATTGACAGAAAGCAAGAATGCAAATCAAAGCTATGGTGAGGACTATTTTTCTACACTCACAGGAAAAACAACTCTGAATAGGAAATACTTTCTGAATCTGATTCACTGTTTACTTGGAAAGTAAAATACTAATCTCTGGCAAAGAATATTCCACATTTGGATTCAAAAAGTTTATAAATGGGAATCAACCGTACACGAGAAAGTGATTTTTTTCATGCAGTTGCTGGGTGAGAGGCATTTATGAAAGTAAATGAAGTTCTGTCTTGAGATAATGAGACTACAGTTGCCAAGAGAAGCTGTGAAATATTCGCTATAGATCTTTTTTTCCACTTGATACTATATTATGTAATTATTTTTGGAAAACTTTCAAAGTGGTGGTGATTTCAATGTCATAAAATAAATAAAGGGAAGGGCAACAGTTCCCAGTTAAGATTGGAAAAGTAATAAGAGTGAAAAGAATATGAAGACCCTTGCCAGCTCTGTATTATATTTTGAGAAGCAAATACTAAAACTTTTTTCTTTCAAATGCCAGCAATTATCTACAGCTCCCATATGTAGTTGCTTTTTTTAAAATCTTAAATTAGAAATTAATTTAATACACGTGCAATGGGCAAAGATAAAATAGCCTACACTTCACATGGTTTCCCACATCCTTTTCCCCAAAAGTATCACCCAAGATATTCTCATGGCCTGAGTGTCTTCCCTCTGAACAGATATGTCCAATAATAGAGCTTATGAGAGTGACTTGCTTTTGAAGACTGAAGCATGGATGCTTGTGGTCCCACTGCCATTGACTCTGGATTTTTTGTTCTTTGTTGTGTGTGTGTATGTTAGACTTAATTTTTTTAGAGCAGTTTTAGGTTCATAGCAAAATTGAGGGGAAGGTACAGAGATTTGCCATATACTCCCCTTTAGTGGCTTTTCAGTTTTTAAGAATTGTTTTTCCTTTTCATTTTTGATCTGCTTGGTCTAGAACTTTCTATAGTCATTATAAAGTACTCCTTTTTTTGTACTTCTTTATCCTTCTATCTTCCTTATTACTATAGTGTGCGTTTCACATTTACCTTTCTGACCACATCTGTGTGTTTTTTTACTAACTCCTATTCTTTCTCTCCTTTCTTAGATATGGCGTATTCAAAGGTTTAGTCCTTGATTGTCTGCTCTCTTTTTTTTTTTTTTTTTTTCTGTACGCAGGCCTCTCACTGTTGTGGCCTCTCCCGTTGTGGAGCACAGGCTCCGGACGCGCAGGCTCAGTGGCCATGGCTCATGGGCCCAGCCGCTCCGCGGCATGTGGGATCTTCCCGGACCGGGGAACGAACCCACGTCCCCTGCATCCGCAGGCGGACTCTCAACCACTGCACCACCAGGGAAGCCCTGTCTGCTCTCTTTTATTCATGGTCATTATCTTCTCTTCATACATCATAAATTATCTGTGCGTTTGAGTCCTGAAACTTCTTCAATAACTTAATTTCTCTTGGATTTCATTACTTCTTTAGGGTTTATTGTTGGTCGAAATGTTTCTTTCTAAAAGAGCTTTCCTGACTCCTCCTGTTGTAAAAGAATAATTTTTAAGCAGCATTTTCTAGCATATTCAGAGTATATTATAACAGTTTGTTTGCAAGAACTTGAATGTGAAGAAGGTGCATAAGTGGGCAGTGGTGTGCCATCTCAGATCTGCGAACTGACCACTCACATGTGTACACAAAGGGGAAAACTCACCTTTAGGTGCTCATCAAATTCCAAGTTCAAACACCTAGTATATGTTTAGGTAATCTAATTTGGGTACAATGTGAGTTGGTTGCTCTCTGCAATGTGATTCAGGCTTACAAAACTGATAAAAGATAGAAATGCAAAAACCCCAAAATTTATTCACAATAGCTAAATATAACTTCAAGAAATGAAATATTTATCCTCACTGACTGATCAGGGCATTCTTTTTGATGCAGATAAATGCAATTGGGAGGTCAAATTATAATCAGAATTCTGATTGATTAGTATAGAATTTCTACATTAAAACACATATGAATGCCCCTGTGCGTTAAGATCTCTGCCAGTGTTTGGGTCTCTGATTTAACCTGTTTTTATGTTCCCACCTGAATAGCATATTTTTGCCTTATTTATTGATGCCTTAAACAAGATTAATACCAAATATTATCCTGGGACGTATCCTGAATTTTAAAGAGCTATGAATATGGATGATGTGCTCTTTCTAATGGCTATTTTATAGATTAAAACTTGGAGGAACATCTTATTGTCTTATTTTGAAATGCAGCTGGAAGAGGTAGCGGGAAGAGAGGGAATGGATTCCATGTACCTTCCCAATGGCTATTTTGTCTTATACACCAAGTGTTCTTGATCATTTGGTATAATACCTCAGGAAGAAAAAAAAAAGTAGAAAATCAACAAATAATATTGGAAAAAATAATAAATAAAATGAAGAATTAAATGAATTGTTTTTTCTTCTCTTAAACATGAAAGCTTGGGGAATTGCAGTTATGAAAATTATTAGAAAATTCTCTAAAGACCTAGATTATGGTTCCATTTCTGCCACTTTATAGATATAATCATGTTCATGTTATGTATTTGAAAATTGGGAATTGTTTTCTTATTATTTTTTATACTCACATGAGAAGAAGTGAAACAGAAGAACTGTAACCTAGAGATAAGTTTTCCTGAAAAGGTTTTTTGTAGGGACAGGGCCAGAGGGAGTGAGCAATAAAGTATAGAGAGAAAGATTTCAAATGTTTTATTTTCAATCCAGGATTTAAATAAATAGAACTTACTCCATCAGGGGGAAAGTACTATCATTTTATCTACTTTGTGTATTGTATTCTTAAGCTTAATCTAAGGGGGAACAATAAGGAAAGTGTGGAGTAGGAGACTTGATTTTGTATTGTTCTGTCCTGAGCCCATTAGTGCTGACAGGATTTCAGAGCATGAAAGAATCCTAGCAGAGCTCAGAAACCACACCAAGATCTTACCTGTGAGACCAGTTTGCTTAGTTCTTGTTTCAACGGCACAGGTCATTCAGGCATTTGCACAATTGAATGCCCTATTCTGAGCATCTCTTTGGCCCAGTAACTATTTATCACTAGTTTCTAAATTTAAGGATCTCTGAGATATAATTAAACCTATGTTCAAGCCACGAGATGCATATATTGCCATAACTGGCATTCATTCAGAGGTCAGGCATAGAAGGTACTTACACATCATCTTAGTTGGTCATGTTCTAACTTCTTCCCATTGGCCTTTGAACAAAGTCCCAGCACACAGTCTAACTTCTATATGTCCACAAGAGATTTAGCATTTTGATTATTTTCTGCAATTCATTCTTGAATCCCCATGACCTCCCACCCCAGTTAGGAACAAAAACAAAAACAGTTCTCTTGAAACCAATCCTTTAATGTTCTATATCAGTTGTTATTAACACCTGGTCCTTGGATCAGCAACATCAGTATTACCTCCTAATTTATTAAAAGGCAAATTCTCAGTTCCCATTCCAGATCTACTGAGTAGAAACAGTTGGGTAGAGTCCAGCTATCTATGTTTAAGCCAGAGTCTCAAGTGATTACAATGCATGCAAAATTTTGATAACTGCTGCTCTAATACTGTTACATGAGTTTGGACAACCCATTAGCAATTCCTAAATAGCAGTAGATGATATACTACTATTATACATATGTTATCACATGCTGGTAATTTACAAATGTTAGTAAATCCACAGACCTAGATCTGTAGAGTTGAGAAAGCCCAGCATTTGAGTAAATTCAAGTATCTGCCAAAAAATAAAAATCTGAGATAAGTTCATACTTCACATTTCATATTCCAGCCAGGATGACATTTGATACTAGGAAAAACATCTAATAGAAATTGGACCTATTTTTTTTAATGTTGGGAATCTATCTAACATAAGCTTCAAAAACAAAACAAAATCAGACACAGCATGCATTTAAAAGACAATGGTAAGGCTTCCCTGGTGGCGCAGTGGTTGAGAGTCCACCTGCCGATGCAGGGGACACGGGTTTATGACCCGGTCCGGGAGGATCCCACATGCTGCAGAGTGGCTGGGCCCGTGAGCCATGGCTGAGCCTGCGCGTCCAGAGCCTGTGCTCTGCAACGGGAGAGGCCACAACAGTGAGAGGCCCGCGTACCGCAAAAAAAAAAAAAAAAAAAAGCAGTGGTGTGGGATTTGAAGTTAAGAGTTCCTACATTCAAAACCTGCTTCAGCTACTTAAGACTTGTGACAAGCTAAGGGGTTTACAAGATTGTGTAGAAGTGGCATGTGATAACCTCTGAAAGTTTCTGTAACAGAGATCCTGGAACGGAATAAGTATTCATTATGTACTTCCAAAACCTATGTACTCCAAATTAGTTAGTACCCAGTATATCCTCTGAAACCTAGATTTTTAGTGTTTTCTTTCCTTTGCTTGTGTGAAACTATATTAATTTTTGAGACCTCATTGCCCCAACTCTCTAACTCAATCTGTATGAAATCCACAGACATTTTATCAAAAGAGCAAAGCAACCCTCTCTTGAATATTTACACTTATATTCTCAAGAGATATATGCAAACGCACAGGATGCCCTTGAGGATTTTGCATTTGGATCTATGACTGAGGTAAAATAAACCAAGCACATTTTGTTTGGCAGTATCCTTGTGGCAAAACATCTGAAGAAACTCAAGAATTGTCATTGCTGTTATTTTCCTGAACACTGGTACTGCATTTCTTTTTCTAAAGAGCCTTAAAAATTGTCTGCTGCAGATAAAATCATGTAAATATATTCTTATTTACTTGTACAACCATATAATTGAGCTTTCTAGAAGAAGGAGGTGATGGAAGTTCTGAAGCTCTGAAAGGATGTGGTCTTAGCTTTCCACTATGTATAAAATACACTCAATTATTTTGAGATTGACTGGGTAAATGGACATTGTTATCTCTTCATAAAGATCAACATGATTTTAAGCAATTATTTTTCTGCTTATTTTACAAGTAATAGTCTGAATGATATTTTTTCTTAGCTCTGTGAGTATGTGTGTGTGTGTGTGTGTGTGTGTGTGTGAAGTGACATTGAGACCTTGTCGTGGGAAATCTATCTAGCTAAGAAAAAGAGACAGAGGGATTCTCAGAGAGATATGAAACACCGTCTGGCACAGCAGTGATAGACGCCAGAGAAGGTGAACCTCTGGAATGCTTTGTCCAGTAAGAGTTTTAAAGAACACCAATAAAATGCTAATGAAAAGCCATCAGTAACACTGTATTTCATGTAAAAGGTTTGGCACATGTAGCATGCTTTTTATGAGACTCCTCCTTAAAAACTAATCAAAGGTAGTATATTTCCTTTCAGGTTCAAAGTGTGGGGAGAAGGAGATCATCATAACTGAAGGTCAGTTGGCAGCCAGACTGCATGTCACCTTAGGAAACAGCCTTGTTCTGGTGCATTCCTAATCATGCATTGTCTGAGAGCTCTCCACCTCATTTCTCCTCAGGGCTGTAGCCATTCTACTCAATCAGCACTGACTATGCTCATATTAATGGACAGGCACTGAACCATTCATTGCAGAGAAAAGGAAGAGGCAAAAGGCAAAGATCAATCAGCCATGAAGCTTGCCTTCAAAGATCTAATAGCTTGAGAGGCGAGAGAAGACAAGTAAGTCAGTCTTTGGGATAGAAATATTAAAGGAAGAAGAGATGACATCTATGCGAGAGAAGGGTGGAAAAATCCACAGTTTTATCTGGGCAGCATTTAAAAGAAATAAATATAATTTGGATTTCAAGATAGTGTCCTTGGTAGGCCAGCAGGTTTAATAAATCTCTCCCCGCGTTTAACCTCATGGAAAGCCTAAAAATAACAGCTTTAGCTGAGCTCTGAAGGATTTGTCCAGGCATTTCTTCCTATATAGTCCTTTATCATTGCTTACTTTCTTGTCATTTTCCTTTTCTAAAAAAAAAAAAAAACAAAAAAACAAAACTGCCTGTTAATTGGGCTTCCAGTCTATACTGAGCTCATTTGTATATATATAACTAGTTGAATGGTCTGCTTTGTCTTAATTTATTCTTTAATTCAATTAATATTAATGAATGATGGGAATGGGAATGGGAATATATGTAATGGAAATAATCACTGTAATAGGGACTAAGACAAGAGACAAAAGAGACAGTGCCTTTTCTCATGGAGTTTGTATCCTCTGACATCCAATGGTGTTGAAGAATGTCTTTCATTCTCGTCTACTCATATTACTATGTCTAAAATTCTTAACTTATCTCCATAACTCAACAACCTATGTGAACTTTTGTCAGTTTCCCAATGCAGCCCAGATAGGTAATGTGTTGAACTACAGCTTGTGTGGGAAAAGGATTTATAAATACTAAAATGCAGCCATGATAGAACAGAACACTCAGCAGGCAGGAAAGCACAGAGTGGATGTGGCACACACAGAGGTGAAGGAACATGCAATTTGGAGTACGTGAACTTGAGTAGTGAAAATAAATTCAGGACACAGATCACTGATTACTGCAATACAATGCCAGGTCAAGTGGTTAAGGAAAAGCCTTAAATTCTTCAGGCTATTAGAGAAGAATCAACCAGGGAGATTTCAAGTAAAATAGGAAATATTTCAGTGGAGTATTTACAAGAATATTTGGACCGTCAAGGGCAAAGGATACAGTTTTTTCAAGCAAATCATGCTAAGGGGACTTTATAAAATGAATGGATTCTCAGCTTTAGTGATGATTTTAGGCCAAGATGCTCTTGAAAGCCAAGTTACAGTGCATCAAACCCTCTAACAGTCCTGGAATAATAAGTCATTGACCTTTATATCCTATCAAATTAGCTGAAATCTCATCAAACGACTGAGATGTGGAGTCACCTTTGTATGTGAAGGCAGATGTCATGTGCGACAATTTGAAGAGAGAGATTTGCTAAAGAGGATAAGGGAGTAGAGGTCTGCAGGTGTTGGGCAACAAAAAACGTGTTCTTATAAAATGACTTGTGTTTGGAGAGAGAGGCTTTCAGTGGCATGGAAGTTTCAGAACTTGTTCTTTCTTCGTTCTTGTCTAAATTCCTAAATTTCCAGCTAAAATATTGCTTTTATCCACCAACACTTTAATCCAGCTTAAATTAGATTAAGCTGAAGTCTTTTGTTTATATTGTAACATTATACACTTTATTGTTCTACATAAATGTCTACATCTTTCTCCTGAATATGCCATTGAGTATATACATGGGGACAACTTATTCTATAATCTGCTCAACATTTAGAACAAAGCAAAGCTCCAAATAGAAAATAGCTTGAGATTTAATGATTTGTAAGTTTATGACCAGCTACATAGCTAACTCTTAGAAATCCTCTTTTGTGCCAGGACCCTCAAAGGAGTGGAACCCACAGCAAGAGCAGAATTGGAGCCAGTAGCCCACAGAGCTTGGAGCCCAGCAATAGAGGGTTATGGCAGCTGCCACAGGACTGACAAACTGCAATGCTGGCCTGGAGTCAATTAGAAAAAGATGTTAGTCAAGGAGAAATGTGTTTTCTCTGTCCCTTCCTGAACACGTGCATGCACCTAATTTAATATGATTTATTCAACAGAGCGGGCCACTTAACAGCCCACAGCTATGGCCAGTATCCAATATCCATGACCCCATTAAACCCTAATCAAGTAGGAGGAAATGGGAAGAAAGGGGGATGGTGTCATCTTTTTTTTTCCCTCTAGGCTCCTAGGGTCCAAAGAAAGTACATATTCAGAAACAACACAAATAGAGGTCAAATTATGTGTACAAATTAAATACATAGTCCTGTGACAACCTATCAAATTCTATGTTAAATTTCTGGCAACCTCAAAGCTCTGGAAGAGGGCCAAGTACATGAAAGGGTAAGAGAGACAAACCTGACATTTGTATGTAGCTGATGGAAAACTGTCATATACATTGTCTTCCTTGAGAGTCACAACAGTGATATGAAGCTTTTAGATTGTGAGTGCATGCTTTTTCCTGAAAAGAAAGCTCAAGCAAATATAATCATAAGAATAATAATAACAGCTACCGTTTAACAAATTCTACAGCTACTCTATCAAACCTCATAAGTGATGAGGCTGTAATTCAAACCAGCATCTTTCACTCTGGGCTTAGGTTATCTTCCAAGAATTTAATCTCTTATAATGCTCAAGATTCTAAACTATATTCCAAATGTATGCTTCTGAGAAAACTAATTCCATGTTCATGTAGGATAGAAGATGATAGCATGGAAATCGTTTAGTGGTTTATTTACTATAGGGTTTATAAACATTTTATATCTTCTGCTCAAACCTTAAAATATTAAAATAATTAAAAGACAAGATAAAGGGGTTAGTACAAGCAAGACACTAGTAGCAATAAAAAGCCATAGTTAAGAATGAGGAAGGTGAAATTAAGAAATCACACACTTTTGTACACATACACACATAAACATAAATACTACAAAGGGGAAATCCTGTGTCTTTTTAGGTTGTAAACAAGTTGTTTCACATAGTGTAATAATATATACCCATTGTCTTACCTCACACTGAAATAACTTGTTCAAATGATTACCCCAAGGCACTGATAAAAATTGAAATTGAATTTGGAGTATTCCAGCAAAATAATCATGTAAATGCATTACATAGTTGAGATTTTCATCTAAAAGAGTTAGAACAGCAATAGCAGCAACAACAAAATAATTATACTTTTGATGGGCTGAGCTCTAGTTCTTTTGTAAAAGCACTAACATGGCAGGTAAATGACATCCAATTCATTTCAAACTAATATTTTAAGAGCCAGCAAAATGAATTACAAAAAAGTACATTGAAACAATAGCTTATTAATTTTTTATAAAACTAATGAATATTAAGAACATAACAAAGATGCCAACACTGATGATGGAGTAGAATGAGCAATTTATGAAGTTTCCATTGAAAACTACACAGTTTAACAGCTCCTTAGGCTGTCCAGCTGGAAGAGGAAACCACTCCCATGCCTGGTTGTAGCCATCCAATGACCCTCTCTGTTATGTTCTCTTTCAAGAGTAAATGCATCCAATTATTTGTGTGTAATTGATTTTGCATATCCCTTCTGAGTTGGTGGGCCCAAATTATGTGTTATTCACTTATTCAAATACACATTTCATGTAACTAATGAATGCTGGGGGATGTGACAGGTGCAATGGGATAAAAAGATAGATAAGATTTGAACCCAGCTTTCTAAGTATGTCTTCTGCCTACAGTGCAAATGTATTCTTTTAAACCTACTGAAACCACTGCTATTATTAACTATTATTATTATCATTATTAACTATTAACCTACTATTATTGAAATAGTTGCAAAGGGGTGGCATTATTTTCTGTTATGAACCTTCTTAAATAAAATCAAAATAATAGTTACAATAAAAGTAAAACACCTGTATATAAAATCGTCAGTGATTTGTTTAATAGCTATAACATATAACGTTGGATGAAAGGGCAGGAGCAACAGGGCTTTCTGGGTAGCCAGAAGGGGAAGGATAAGAACAGCAAGAAATGGAACTTGCTGGCCTACAAGGGATACTGTTAGCAAGAAAAGAGGAGCAGAGGGCCCCAAAGATGCACTCTGTTGGCTTCATTTATTTAGGCAACTTGTGCTCTGGAATAATGTACAGCTGGGAGTTAATTGCTTCACACTTGAAATGCCAAGAAATTTTGAAAATGGGGGCACTGCCTTTCCATGCACAAATCAACTTTAAAAACTTCATAGGATATTGGAAAGAACATAAGCTCAAGAGACAGCCTGAAATTCAGCTGTAGCTGCTCTACTTTCTAAACCGGTAAATTTGAGCAAGATACATAACATTTTTTTCTAATTTCAAAAATTAGCTTCAGCATGCTAATAATATGCTACCATTCATGGAGACTTATGACACCCCAGGCACTATTCTAGCATTTTAACTGTATCAGTTCATTCTTTCTTTCAGTAACCCTATAAAGTAGTTACTATTATTAACCCTATTTTACAGAAAAGGAAACTGAGTCACAATGCTTTTAGTGAACTCACCTACTATCACACAACTAGGAAGTATCAGAGACAAAATGAAATATCAGGACCTCTGGCTCCTTTTTTTTTTTTTCTAGAAAATAAAAAAGATAATTTTACAATTCATTTAATGGCAACTGGTAATCATCAAATTAGCAATGGTTATATACAAAAGTTATTACACTAGCTGTGTTGTTATTTCTTAAGGTTGATCAGATACTTAGGATCACAGACATCTCCTACATAAGATGCATCATATATGTCAAACTTGGTTATCATCAGCATTTATAGAACTAGACCTAGGGAAGGAACTAGGTCTGGGGACATATGCATGGTCTTCATATTGCAAATGTTTAGCCTGCCCTGATTATTACAAAATCAGAATAGTGAGAATACTCACAGGCTGACTACTTTAAAACCCTTATTTTAACCACTTCAATAGTTAAAAAAGCTACACCAACAATCATGTGATATCACTGCACACATAATTGGAATGGCTAAAATCCAAAACACTAACAAAACCAAAGGCTGACTAAGATGTGGAGCAACAGGAAGTCTCATTCATTACTAGGGCAAATGCAAAATCACACTCTGAATTAAAAACTTCTGTTCACATAGATTTCTACAAATGAATGTTTAGCTTAACTTTATTCATAATTGCCAAAGATTGGAAGCAATTAAAATGCCCTTCAGGGCTTCCCTGGTGGCGCAGTGGTTGAGAGTCTGCCTGCCGATGCAGGGACGCAGGTTCGTGCCCCGGTCCGGGAGGATCACACATGCCGTGGAGTAGCTGGGCCCGTGAGCCATGGCCGCTGAGCCTGCGCGTCCGGAGCCTGTGCTCCGCAGCAGGAGAGGCCACAACAGTGAGAGGCCCGCGTACCGAAAAAAAAAAAAAAAATGCCCTTTAGTAAGTGGATGGAGAAACTAATTTTGGTATATCCTTTTAATGAAATATTATTCTGTGATAAAAAGAAATGAGCTATCAAGCCATAAATAAACAACGAGGAAGTTAAACTGCTTATTGTTAAGTAGAAGAAGCCAATCTGAAAATGCTACATACTGTATGATCCCCATTATATGATATATTGAAAAATGCAAAACTACAGAGAAAATAGAAAGATCAGAGGTTGCCTGGGGCTTGAGGGGATGGGTAGAGAGACAAACTAGGCAGAACATAGAACATTTTTAGAGTGGGAAAATTATTTTGTATCATACTATAATGGTGGATAAATGGCATTATGCATGTGTCAAAACCCATAGAATGTACAAAACAAAATGTTAACCTTGATGTAAACTATGGACTTGAGTTGATAGAAGTGTCATTGCCAAGACGTAAGAAATGTACCACACTCATACAAGTTGTCCCCAAAGGAAGAACTTTGGGGGTAGGGTAGAGAGGAGATCTATGGGAACTCTGCACTTGCTGTGAAATTTTCCTATTAATCTAAAACTGCTGAAAAATAAAATTAATTTTGTTTTTAATTTACTTATTATTTTTTTAATTATAAAAAAGGCTACATTGTAGAGTTTTGAGGAGTAAATGAAATAAAGTTGTGTAAAATACCCAACCCCATTCCTTGTAACAACTTCAGGGAAGGAAGTCTACAGAGATTACTGTAAATTTTTGTAATTACCTTAAAAGGTAATCTCAGACTTTGAAAATTTTTCCAAAATGCACAGATTTCCCATGCCTATGACTCAGTGAAGATGTGTTTCTTCTACCCCTAAAAGAAAATTAAAGGCAATCCCTGAAGGCATTTTGATCATTAAAGCACACTTCAAATATTGAAAGCTGAAAGCTGAGAATTTTTTCTCTTCAGGTCAAGTTTATCTTCAGGATTCACTCTCACTAATTGTTTCCTCAACAGCCCAGCTGTGTTTAGTCAGGATTTCTGGATGGTGATCTTTTCTAGAGCTAACAGTACCTTATGCAAAAAAAAAAAAAAAAAAGTTTATTTTGCATTTAACAAGATCTTATTCCCAACAATAGCATAATCCTTGAGAGGAAAGCATTCAAGAGAGTCATCAAATGAATTCCCCTCTTTTTTCTCTTTTTAAATATGATTGTACATAAATTGAATACATGGTGTCAATCAGATCTTTACAGTGTTAAAATGGTCACTGAAATTATCTGTGTTGAAAAGATAATGAAATTAAACTCTTTAGTGTACAAACATGTAACTAAATATTGCATATAGTGTATATATGCTCAACAAAACCATCTACAAATATAGGACTATAATAATTTCACACTGAAATTTTAAACCAATTATTATTATTTCATGTTTAGATACAATTAGGATTTTTTTAAGTAAGGAAAAGAAAGACAGGCTGTTCTCCAAATACTGAAGTCTAAAGAGATTAGTGAGGAAAACAATTGGAAGCTTTAAAATTGTGTTTTATTTTTTGTCTCATCTATGAACAGCTTGCTATTTAATGAATTTCTTTTTTTATTACAAGATTTGAAATGTTAAGAAAATAATAATAATAATAATTAGAATAATCTAATGTTATAGGTAAAATTAGCTAATCTAGGAGGCCTAGAACCAATTCTATCATTCAGCAGGGAGTTCCAGCTCGCATAGTCATGAGCAGAAGGAACTTCAAACATGATTACTGAATACTAAGATGACTCATCAGTCTCTCTCATGTGTCAACTCTGATCTTATTCTCCTGTTTTATATTTAGAGATGAGCTCTGTTCTTTGCAGGGAGTCCTCTCTGGATATTGAAACTAAAGGAAAAATGATCACTTGTGAACTTTACAATATCCTAAAAGACTAAACAAGTCACATCTTCAGGAGGAATAAGACATAGCAAAATTCCTAACACTCAGAACAAAGAGAAAATTTCCACAAGGATTCCAATAAGAATATAGATGACTTAATTGAGTGAAAGTCATCATCAGTAAACAAGGTAAAAAAAAAAAAAATCATAGAGCTGCTTCTCTATGGCATCAGGTCAAAGAAAAATCAGTTTAAGCAATTATACATGGAACCAGAATTATGTGGTCCTGGTACAATTTTCTCATGGTTTAACTCAATCCATACTTTAGAATTAAGAGTATCTCAAATAGCAATCCGCCTTCTTTTTTCTTACTTTATTGTTTTTTGTTGTTTTTTTTTGGTAGGGGGATATGTGGCGGGGGTAGAGATAGGAGACATGGGTAGTAGGGCATTTAGGACATTTTAGAATTTAACAAAAACTTTAGACCCTCTCTCTCTCTCTCTCTTTCTCTACATATATAGATAGATACATAATTACATAGATACATAGAAATAAAGATGGATATATATATGACGTATATCATCACACACACACATATATATGTGTAATATATATATGCTATTGGGCTGCACGCCACAGGCCTATAAGGCCTGTGCTTGCCCAACTTCAAGATCAGTGAAAGAGCCCAGAGTCAGCAACAGTGACAATAATGATTTAATGGATGGGAGAGCTTACACATCTGAAGCAAGGTCCTGGAGCGACACCCCTCCTTGTACAGTGGATGGCAGGTGGCAGTCTTTGCTGGTGTGGTGGGGGGAGGGGAGATTACCAGTTACAGGGAAATTGACATTAGGTGGGCTCATTAATTACCAGGGAAACCAGTAGAGGGCACCCCCTCACAGCCCCTTAGATAAGAACTGTCAGTAGCTGGTGCCTGGGGCAAGTAAGTACACAGGAAGGTCAGGCATGTGAGTAGGGTGTAGGTGAAGCAGGCACTGATCAGGCAGGGGATGTACAAAGAGCAAGAAAACAGCCATCTTGACTGGCCTGACCATACATATATGTGTGTATATATATATATATATATATGTATATGTATATAAAATCAGGTGTTTTTAAGTACAATTTCCATGAGTTCAGAAAGTTCTGAAATTTGTCTATGGAACCTCAAGGAGGCCACAAACCCAAATGGATGAATGTATAGTATATTCTTCAAGTATTTGTATATGCAAACCATTGTCTTTTAGTTGGAATTGTGGAATTAATGGTTTTCAGTGAGTTTTAGACTATTGTCTATCACAAAAATGGAGTCTGTCATGAATGCTTAATGTGGTCTATTTCAGCCCAGGACCCAGATGTGACAGGGAGTGCACAGCCTCATGTATCAGCAGCTAGTTAAGGCTGTGAGAAGTTCTAATTTAAAAAAGCAGGGCCTGGAAAGAAGCAGAAGGTACCCTGCCATATCACAGATATGAAATGTATAATGACTTACTTCTCTTCAATTAAAAAGAGAAACTCCTCCATAGGCTTAATGGCAGCATTTCCATCCCTTAGACTGTTGCTGGAATGCCAAAATTGTCAGTCTGTGCACATGCTGGGATGTGCCCATTATTTGTCTCCAGTCTCCTTAGGCTGTGGTCTATGGATACATTTTTCTACTTGGTAGTTTGGAAACTAGCCAAGGAGGTACTAAAAAAGCCTGCAGATTAGACTTACCTGAAAAGCTTCTAAAAATGAGTCCTGCTCCTAGATGATCTAATATGATTAGTCTGGATGAGGGTATAGGCATAGGGATTAGTAGAATTTCGGAGGGACTTTAATGTCTAACCCTTATGAGCAACCATCACTGTTGTCTCAAATACATGTTTATCCAAGGGGACATGGAAAATCCCAAGGCCCATCCCATCAATGTTAACAGTCTCTTTCAGCTTTGTTAAACAATTAAAGCATATTTTTAGTCTAAAATGTGTTTTTGTTATTTTGTTGTTATTGGCACATGATTTATAATATATTTCCAAGCCAGGTTCCTAAAGGTAGAGAAAAAATTTGTGGTATGCAAACACATTTGAGAGAACAAAAGATGTCTATACCCTGAGGTTTATTATCAAAACAATAGCATTGCTTAATTTTTAGAACCAACATAGGAAAGAGTACTAGAAAGTTGCAATTTACTAATTTGCATATATTAGCAGATATTTTTGGTTGTAATGAGCATAATGATCCAAAGTTATCCACAAGAATTATTTTCATTTAAAATCCTCAGGATAATTTAAATAACCGTATTGACAATTAGTGAGTAAACACTTTTACTCAACATGTAGTTGATGTTCAGCATCTGTGGCACCTAGTACTGTTTTGCTTCTACACCAGGGGTCAGGCCCAACTTCTGTTTTGGTAAGGTCCACATGCTATGATGTTTACATTTATCAAATAGTTTACATAGTTCAAATAGTTTCAAACAAACCAAAGGAAGAATAACATTTCATGACATATGAAAATTATGTAAAATTGAAATCCCAGTTCTCATAAATAAAGTTTTATCAGGACTCAGTCATGCTCATATAATAATTATGCTACTTTCACACTACATGATACTTATAATGAAGAACATATAGCCCACAAAGCCTAAAATATTTATTATCTAGACTTGAACAGAAAAAATTTGCAGACCCTTATTCTAAATCTATCTTTGGTAATCCACTTATCTTTGCCTGGAATTGTTTTCATTTGCCACGATCCTCAAATCTATTCTATTCAAGAATTCTTTCTATATTTCTCCTTATCTTCTTCCTTTTTTCTCATTCCCTTTTTTTTCTTCACTCTTCTGTTTTTTGTTTTTTGTTTTTTTTTTGCAGGGGGGTAGGTGGGTACCTCAGATGCTGAAGGATATGATGATTATGCAAATTATTCAATAGATAATCATGCTACAAGTGTTTGGTGTGTATCCTTTTTATGTGTTCCTGTAAAATCTATATTGTTTTGATTGTATTTTTATATTTATGTAAGTGATAATTATGATAATAAGTTTTCCCATGTTAGTTTGTTTTTACTGCTTACATCTAGAAGACCATTGCTCTTAATTTCATCACATTTTTTCCCATATTAGCCTTTTTTATATATTTCATTTGTTTCTGTGCACTCTCACACTGATGAGCACTAACCTGGACTGCTTCCAGCTCCCAGACACAAATAGTACTGCAAGAACATCTTTATATGTGTTTTTATGGATTAAAGTAAAAATTTATTTGGCTTGTGTCCTCAAAACAGAAATTCTATTATCATAGAACATACCGATACTAAATTTTTTCAGGTACCACCAAATTAGTTTCAGCAATAACTACACTGGTGTGCACTCCCATCAGCAGAGTATGAAGATCTCAAGAACCCAAGGATTTACTTTCTAGAGTAAACATGAAGCACCAGTTATACGGCTTTGTGCTGAGGTACAGCCATAATGCATTGCTAATATCTCAATTTCTAGTCTTCCCAAATTGCAATTTGTATTTTAGTTCTACATCAATAGCGTGTGGTACATAATGTATATATTATGTGAATAAATGATCAAAATCTGACCTTCCTAATATGTAAAATGAAATTGTATTTCATTACCTACCTAAGAGTTTAAAGTTTAATAAACAATGGATGGGCAGAATAATGCCCCAAAGATGTGTGCATACTAATCCTAGGAACCTATAAATATGTTATGTAACAAAGCAGAATTAAGGTTGCTGATGGAATTAAGACTGTTAGTTATCTGATCTTAAATTATGAATAGTATCGTAGTTTATCTGGGTGGGTCCAATGTAATCACGATGGTCTTTAAATGTAGAAGATGAAGATAGAAAAGTCAGTTAGACTCAAAGAAGGAACTGTAATGATGAGGTTAGTATCAGAGTGACGCAAAGTAGGAACGATTTAACTGGCCGTTGCTGGCTTTGAAAATTAAGAAAGAGATCTATGAGCCAAGCAATAAAATCAGCCTCTAGAAGCCTGAAAGGGTAAGAAAACTATATTGCCTGTTGTAGGATGAATACTGGTTTCCTCAAATATTCATGTCTTAATCTATGAAACCTGTGAATATATTACCTCCATGATAAAAGGGACTTTGCAGATGTAACTATAGTGAGGATTTTGAAATGAGCTAATCCTGGATTATCTGGATGAGCCCAATGTAATTATGAGTCCCCATAAGAGAGGCAGAAGGATCAGGGCAGACTAGGAGATGTGATGATGAAAGCAAGCTATTGGAGTAATATGATGGAGAGGAACTAAAGAATATAAGTAGACTCTAGAAGGTATAAAAGGCGAGGAAATAGTTCTCCCTCAGAGTCTCCCATGGAATCAGCCCTGCTGACACTTTGACCTTAGTCAAGCAACTAATTTTGGACTTCTGACCTCCACAAGTGTAAGGTATTAAATTTGTGTTGTTATAAGTAAATAAGTTTATGGTTATTTGTTATAGCAGCAACAGGAAACTAACAGAGATTGTGAAACTTGAAAATAGAATGGTGCTGTAACAAATACCTAAAAACGTGGAAGTGGCTTTGGAATCGGGTAATAGGTAGTAACTAGTAAAAAAGTGAGGAGCATAGTGGAGAAAAACTGCATTATCTTTGAGAGTATCTACATCATCATAAACAGACTGTGGATGGAACTTAATGTGCTGCTTGTGAGGACTCATAAAGAAAGGCATAACATGCTACTGGAGACTTGAGGAAAGGTGATTCCTAGAACATAGTGGCAGAATATTTGGCTGAATTGTATTCTTTCTTACATTGAAAACAAAACTTGTAAGCAATGAAATTGAATATTTAATTTAGGAAATTTCTTTTTAAGTGTTAAAAGTGTGGTCCAATTTTCTTCTTGTGGTTTATCATAAAATGCAAAGATAAAAAAGATAAATTGAAGAATAAACTGTTAAGCAAAAAAGAACCAGAACTTGGTAATTTGTGGAATTCTCAGCCTATCTACATAGCAAAAGACACTGAAATTAGGAGTTTTATCATCTGGAAAGTGGGCTCTGGAGAGAAAGCCAAAGCTGTAGCCAGATAACCTTTTGCTAATGCTTCAGAAGGAACAAAAATTCACGGTATTCAGTCATACAGAGGGCTCTTTCAAGAGATTTAGCTCACAACGCATGGGTTCCCTTGACCAATTTAGCATAAGTAGAAAATAGAAATGGAATTATTTAAGAAAGACCATTGAAGAGACTTTTGACTAATGGAGTCAACCATAACACACACAGAAGACCCACAAAGTTCTGATAATGTTATATCAGCAGAAACACTGAAGCTTGGGCAGAAAGGGTCAGAGATAGAAGGACATGAGAGAAGGTTGTTTACTCCCAAAATTCAACAGGTGGGAAGCAGGCTAATAAAACTACTCAACTGAAAACACGTATTCTCTATGTCTTCAAAAAAAGGAAGGAGTGCCCAGAGGGCAGAGCCAAAGAGAGCAAAACTTTGGGCCCAGAAAGTGGTGCCTTGAGTCAAAGAGAATTTTTTCCCAAGCCTTGAAACAAAATGGAGTTTTCCCTGTTGAATTTTTTAAATTACTTAGAACTGATGACTCCCTTTTCCTTCCATTTTCTCCCTTTTGAATAGGAATGTCTAAAACTCATATCCAATGTCAGTTAAAACATTTTAATTTTTAGTATTGATCATTTATTTTCTAGTTTCATAGGTTCAAAGATAGAGAGGAATTTTGCTCCAGGATGAGTCTCCTTTATACCCGATTTAGATTATTTAGATGATGAGATTTGGGTCTTTTGAGATGATATTAAAATGGGATTTTTGATTTGGAATTGCTGCTACAATGTGATAAGACTCTAGGGATGTGATAGACATGAATCTTTGAGGGACAGATGGAGTAGACTGAATAATGGTCACCCGAAGTTTCCTTGTCTTCATCCAGAAACTGTGAATGTATTACCTTACATAGTAAAATGGACCTTAAAGATATGATTAAGAATCTCGAGATGGGGAATTATCCTAGATTAACTGGGTGAGCCCAATATAATTAAAAGAGTCTCTATCAGATGAGAATCAGAGTAGTAATAGATGTGATTATGGAAGCAAGAGGATGGAGTAATATGAGGATGGGACGATGATCTATGGAATGCAAGTGAGCTTTAGAAACTGAAAAAAGGCAAGTAAATGGATTATTCTCTAAGGTCCTCCAGAAAGGATTACAACCCTAGTGACACATTGATTTAAGTGCAGTGAGACCAATTTTGGACTTATAATTTAAAGAATTATAAGATGAAAAATTTGTGTTAATTCACTAAATTGATGGTAATTTGTTACAGTAGCAATAGCAAACTAACATAAATAATGACCGTTTTTGTGGTTGCTGTTTTTTTGGTGTTGGAAAGACTCTTGGATTTCCCAGAATCTTGGAGTGAACAGCTTAAAATGGGTGATTATTTTGAGATATCTTTATTTTTCATTTGAGGTACAGAGCAGGATCACATCCAAATTCAGCTATTATGAAGCTTGTCTGAGTTGATATATGTTTCCAACACTGTTCTGTGAAAGTAAGTGAAAGCTGGCAGAGATACCTTAGCATCTGGAAATTGCTATAAATTGTGATAATCTGATAAAAGGGATAGATGGTAAATTTCTGAAGAAATGCAAACATAATTGTGTAATAGTAAGAGTCGAGCATCTGAAACAGTTCCTGGCATCTGGTGGACAAAAACCATTTATCAAATAAATGTCATTAAATCACCTGCTCTTCCCAGAAATATCATATTGCTTCTTATGTTCAGCTGCTTTCTCATCCTGTGTCCTCTGTCAGAAATGACCTCTATTCCCTACTCAACTCCTGAGTCTCCACCTTTCAAACATCCTTTGTATCATATCAGATGTCTCTTCCTTGCAATCTTTTTCTATTGCTCTTTGTATAACCATAATATTTAGTGTGTATTTTTATAATAATATGAACAATAGTTTTTATTAATATTATCCATTCCTATGTTTGTCTCCTACAACACAAGGTGATTTTCTCTTGGTGAGCAATCTGCCGTATTTATTTCTATATTCCTAGCATCTCTTCACAATGGGAAGAACTCAGAGCTTATGAATGCATATATGAAATGAACAAATTATTATGTAAATGAAAGTGTGAATGGATAAACGTAAATACTTGTATATATGAGGGAAGATAGTTTCTAGATCTTTCCTCTATTTGTTTCCCATTTACTGTCATAGCTACTTAAATGATTCCAACAACCTATTTCCTTTCTTTTTTTTTAAATTGAGATATGATTGGCATATAACATTGGGTTAGTTTCAGGTGCATAATGTGTTGATTTGATACATTTGTATACTGCAGTAGGATTGCCACAGTAGCATTGGCTAATATCTCCATCATGTCACATAATTATCACATAACTATCATCTCTTTTTTGTGGTGAGAATATTTAAGATCTATTTTCTTAGTGACTCGGAGGTTTATGATACAGTTTCTCAGAATTAAATACATTTTTCCCCCTTATAGTTGCTATCATTTTAAAACAGTTAGAAAATTTAAAAAAATATGTGTGCACTTGTCTAAAAAACATGGGATTCTTTGGGTGAGTAGCTGGTGATGAGTTGCCCCTTGGATTGAAAGGAGTTGACTCCAGAGGCAAATCTTGTACTCAAAAGTCATCTTTGGAAAGTATGCATTGATTAGTGCTTCAAAGGTGATATTACACAAGCTATCCATAAAATAGCCCTATCTTAGTCTTTTTGGTCTGTTATAACAGAATAGCAAAAACTGGGTGGCTCAAAAACAATAGAAATTTATTTTTAATGTTCTGGAGACCAGGAAGGCCAAGATCAAGTCACCAACAGATTCAGTGTCTGATGAGGACCCACTTCCTCGTTCATAGTTATCCATCTTCTCACTGTAAGTTCTCATGTCAGAAGAAGATGAAAGCGTTCTAGGGTTTATTTTATAAGGACACTATTCTCATTCATTTGGACTCCTCCCCAATAACATAATAACCTCCCAAAGACCTCATCTCTAAATTTCATCACACTTAAGATTAGATTCTAACATAGATATCTGGGGGGAGGATACACAAAAATTCAGTCTATGTCAAGCCCTGTGTTTTGTTTTGTTTTGTTTTTGTTCTCTGAACTCTAAAGTTGATAGAATCATATGATTTAGAACTCTAAAGTTGATAGAATTGTATGATAAACTGGGAAAGATAGAATGATCAATGATGGTTGGAGAGAAAAGAATTCCTGAAATTAAAAAGGACAATAAAAATCAGAAACATGAATCTTGGAGCCACTAACACAAGCAAATAATCTTATTTCAATAGGTCTCCCAAAATAGTGTAGCAATTTAGAAAATTATAATAACTATTATAAATAAGATAACATATGATTAAACAGTATAAAAATTTTAAGGAAATTTTATAAAAATTTTAAGGAAAAATCTTACCAATAAAAGTGAAAAGATAAGCAGGAGGTCCTTTTAATGTCTATTGCTTAATAGCCCCACTAAAACTATTTCACTAAAACTATTTAACTGAGTAAATATCAAATAATTAGTATTATATATTACCTTGTAGATTTTTTTTTTTTTGTTAGAGGTGCAAATTATCTCTGCCCTGTAAAAAACAATGACCCTAAATATCATGATTATGTTCCCTGTAAGACACTGACAAGTTTTGAATATACCTTAGCAACCTTTCTAACATTATTTACACAATTGTCAACATTTCAAATGCCCTTTGAACCAGCCTTTCCATATTATTGGTCCCTTCAAATAATGAGTACAATAAAATATTTAATATGTATTTATTTTATATATTTGTATGAATGTCAAATTTTAATTTAAAAAAATCATACTTTAGCAAGTTTGGTGTAGTGTGTCCTACATTAGGATACATTTTCATCAAAACAATTTAATAGTTAAAGTGAATTTATCATGGCTCCAAAACCTTGAAAAGACATTTTACTTCTGTGGTTCAAGTGTTTCCTTTTATAGAAGGAAGAAGCTGGTTTAGATAAGTGGGGGTTATCCTGTGATTTTAGCATGCCATGACTCAGTTTGGCTTTAATCCAGAAAATGTCTCATCTTATGAAAGAAAACCCAAGATAAAGAAAAATATCTTAGTTCAGATCAATGAGGGTCAGAGGAAAGAGCACCCAATCTCCTGCCTTAGCCTTGAACACTCAAGGTGAATTAACTATAGATATAGATGGTCAATGTCATCAATGCTTGCTAATTGCAGGTGCTATTCTTCCTATATTAAACCCTGACACTTTCACTTTGTCACATTTTCTAAACCTCTTCCTCTGATTAAATATACCACAGAAATTTTTCCTCTCTCTTGTCCTTTAAATATAATCTTTGTGCCCTTACTGGAAAAAATAAAATAACATAATCCTTTCTGCTCTGTGATACCACCTCTGCAAATTTAATAGGGAGAGACTTACTTTGCAAATGCAATGTTAATATTAGATGTCCATTAGATGGACTATTTTTTGTGGTTCCAAAGGATACCTCTATTCCTAATCAAGCTGTATCGTCTCTGGATGTATTTTGCCTTCTCTACTATATTTGATGCATACCCAGATAAAGCTCTTGACACCAGAGCTGTTACGTTATAGCCTAGAAATTCTCCTGACACAGGAATAATAGTTGGAGCAGACCAAAGAATGTCAAATATGCTCTCAAAAACCAGTCACATAAAAAGGACAAGAGCCTCCAATCAGCGCATAACTTCTTTTTACTCTAAAGTTTTCCCACTCCCCTGCCCACCTCTGAGTCTCTGACAAATGCAAGTGATGTTGACTAATTCCTTTGCTACAGCAAACTCTAAATAAATACTTCCTGTGTGTTCTCATTTGCATGGCTTTTATTTATTTCAACATAACCAAAGGTGACATAGGTGGAAAGGCATCTTCAATGAGAAGCTGTAGATAGAAAATTTAGTTCAAAGCTTTGGAAAGGAGAGCTGGGAGAAAGAGACACTCTATCTGGTGGACTGAGTGCTTGGACAGGAGAAGTGTTGTGTAAAAAAACAATATCATGGGAATCCCAAGGAATTTCTATGAAAGAACTTGTAGCTGGTGTAAAGAATGTTCAGGAGAAAAGTGAAAGGAAGACTACTTTCAAATCCATGGCAATCGATTTAAAAAAACTCATTATCTAAAATGAGGCAGTTACATTTAAATAGCTTATGCAATTTTAAGAATACCAGAGTTATACAGGGAAAAACTGGGTTGCCCTTTATCCTTAAGGTAGATATCAAAACAATAGTACATACAACACAGTGAATAAGTTCTAGAACTTACAGAATGAGTTTCAGTTCCCTCATAATTTCTATGGCTTTAGACAGCCACATCTCCTCTCTGGATGCAGACTTCTTATTTGTAAAATGAGGAGGTTTAACTCAATTGCTGTGAGTACTTTCTCCATATGTAAAGCTGCTAGTAAGAGCCTGTAGTGTCTCCACTACATGATATGTGATGAGGTATAAGAGTTTCTGTAAATACTGTTCTTTCAAAAATAGGTTTATGACATTTAGTGAAGTCGGTTTGAGACAACCATATTTTGCTTTAAATGAATGCATATATTAGATAGAAAAAGAGTGAAATTTTTATATTGTTCTTTTTCTAATTCAGAAAGAAAAGTAATTGACAATCCAATTATTTTAATATTGAAAGTTTGAGTTGGCAGAAAAACCCTCACTAGGATTTCTAAATTTATTGGAGCTCAACTTCATTCTCCAATCCCCCATTCCCTAGCTTAGCGATAGATTTTCATTTTTTTCCTCTCTGAATTCTCTATTCAAATGTTAAGTACAGCAATCAAGTCAGATAAAGCACTGAGAATACCATCTTACAGAATTCAGTATGCCCTAAATATGAAGCTATGTACTGGTAATGCTGCCTGAAGTATAATATAGGAAGCATAAATTTACTAGATACATTTACCATTTTCAAACATAACTCATATTCAGGGCTCTTTAGTGTAGGAGATTGTGTATTTGAATCTTTCCTTTACAGGGTCATTCTGAATAAAGTGCCAATTTCTTCAGTTCCAAATGGAAATATTACAGAATAGATTTAGAATGGTTTGGTTTGTTTATTTTTTATTAGCAACATATTGCAAACCTGATGATCTTTAATTTGGAATGAAGAATTCCTTTCTAACCAAATTCAGGACAATAGGACAAGAACAGTTTTTTTCTAACTGCAAAGAAAACATTTAATCTCTGTGAAAGTTAATGTGCAGCCCTGGACTTCCTAATTTGATTTTATTTCTTAGCTCTTCCCTTTTAGTTCCCTCAGGCTCAGTCTTAAAATTGTTTACCAACTGCTGCTTACAATTACAATCACTGTATTTTTTAATAACATAATGAAGAAACAAAATAGACATTTCCCAAGGTGTAGATTTATGTCAGAATGTGCCAGAAGGGTCACATTTCACTGGGATTCAGTGAAAGAATTCAATAGAAGCATTCAATTCCTTAATGGATTCTCTGTTCTCTTTCTTCTCCTCTAAACATGCTCTGAATCAGACTAATGAATGCCAAATTAAGAAATGTGCCTAGACCCTTGGGTGGAGTGTCAGCGCATGAAGAGATTATGCCTTGTTATGCTACAGGAAACCAAAGGAATAAAGTGACTTGATCAAAATCAAATCCAGCACAATTTTCTTTCATTAAATAAATATTCATTGCCAAGTACACATGTCCAAGTAGTGAGCAATACTAACAAGATCTCTGTCTTTAGGAAGTTTAGAGTCTAGCAGGGGAAACAGACACTATATATATATGTTTTCTCTTGATTCTAGTCAATCACCATTCAATGAAATCTGTTCCAGTTTACAGCAAAATTGTGTGGAGTCATTGATACCCTTTATTTTCATTCCCTTTTCTCCCTACTCTAATCACATTCTCACCCTTAACACTGCTAATGTTCTTATCTTTATTTACCAATGACTCCCATATCACCAAATGCAATGAATTTTTTTTCTCATTTTTACCTTTCTCAACCTATTAGCAGAATTTGACCAACTTATTCATCCTTCTTATTTTAAATATGGTCTTTACTAGAATACCAGGGCCGATCAATCTCTCTATCTCTCTCTCTACTTACCATCTATATATATATATCATTTGTACCAATCTATCCGTCTATCATCTATTGATCTCTTCCTCCCTTTTCTCTCTGCCCACATGCCTCCCTGGATACTCCTTCTCAGTCCCCTTTGCTGCTTTCTTCTCACTTGCCTCATCTCTAAACACCAGAGGACTCCAAGCACGAAGACCTTGGGGGACTTTCAGTCTATGCTCACTTCTCATGAGATCATATCCAGATCCATATTTAAAATACTGTGTGTGAAGAAAATACAAAATTTTGAATTCATATCTTCCCTCTTCCAAATTAGACCTAAGAAGTACTTCAAACTAAACATACCTACAACCAAAGTTATGAGTTCCATTTCTCATACACAAAATTTCCGAAAATAATAATAAATGAAAGCTGTTACTGTTTGTCTTCCCCAGCTCAGCAAATGAAACATCACTCAACTAGTCTTTCATGGTCTACATCGAATTCACTAAGAGAAGCCTGTCAGTGCTGCATCAGTATAAACCCAGCACTGACCCCTTCTCCACCATCCTGCTCAGTCCACCATTGTCTCCCATCTACCCTATTATGTTTGCTCTCCTAAGTTGGCTCCCATCATCTATATTTTCCTATACAGGAACAGGAATAATTTCCTAAAATGTAAATGAAATACTGTCACTCCACTGATCAGAAGCTTCTGATGGCTTCCAAACTCACTTAGAGAAAAAAAAAAAAAAAAAAAAAAAACTACAAAGCCTTATTAATATGGTCTTTATCATCCTTTATGTTCTGGCTCCAGGCTAGCTCCCTTAGCTTATTTCCTATCCCTTCTCACCAGGTGCCCTTCTCTCCAGACAAATTGACCTATTTTTAGCTCTTGAAAACACTGAATACACCCTCACATCAGGAAATTTGTATCTGATATACTTCCTGCCTGAAAAAAAAAGTATTCCTGAATATTCATATGGCCCCTTCCTGATTCCTCTCAGGTCTTGGCTCATAAATGACCTTGCCAGGGAAACCCGATGCAGGTTAACTTTAACAGAATACTTATTTATTATACTTGATTGTCCTCTGTTCTAAAACTCTGTTTAAGGTGCATTCTGTTGATGTGAACTTGGGAGAAAAGAAATTTCAAGGACCTCCTTTTAGTTCTTTTCTTTGAAGTCTGGAGACAATACTGTTCAGGATCACGTTTCTTCTCCCCATCTCACACTTTATCTCTCTAGTACCAAAACACAAAGCAAAACAAAACCCAAAAAACCCTCACAAATAAAATGTTTCTCCAACTTTCTGCCTGAAGACCTCAAAGAGAGAATATAAAAGAATAAAGAGAGAAAGGAGAATTTTCTAATTTCTTCACTGCTCTCAAAATTTGATTCTATGCTGACTCTTATATGTTATTGATGATTAGAAGAATATACCCCTGAATGTGTTGGCATGAGAGGCAAAGGGAGTTGCATATGCATCAGAGAAATTGTTTGATTATCTATCAAGTTTTGTGATAAAGAGGTAAAAGATATTGGAAATACAATTGCTCATATACAGAGGATTTGCTTAGATTTCCTAAATTAAGCCTATACAGCTAGGGGATATCTTGTGTTGAAAAATAAGTGCACCATATTTGAAAGCAATGTATGTCCATTCCCAACACCTTCCGATTTCATAGGATAGCCTTCTGAGCATCTCTAACTATTATTATAACTATAAATATAGTTGTAACTACAATGATAACTATAACTCATGAGTGAACAGATTCTATTTTTTTAATTGAAAATAACTTTAAAAAAACAAGTAGATTGTTCATTTGCACTTACTCTTAATAAAATGATTCTGTAGGTGGCTCTGTTCTATGGTTCTCATTCTAGACTATGACAAGATCCCTCAGAATCTAACAAATCATTAAGCTTTAAAATTGAGAAAACCTTAGTGACCATCCAATCCAACTCCTGAAATGTTGCTGTTGAAGATTTTATACTATTTTCCTTAAGTGTTTTGTTTTCATAATGTGATTATTCCATGGATTATATGCCTGAACGTGATAAAGACACACACACTCACTTGCTGTCTAATGATCACTTTCTAGATTAGTGCTTATATAATTTTTACCTTCTTATTTTGTATCCAAATATTTGAAGACAAATATTACTTATGCCAAACTTAATTTCAGAGCTTAAAATCTGACAGTTTTTGACAGTTCTCCTTAAATATTTTTAAACAGTTATAAATGAGGATACAAAAGAACTGAAATTAATAGGACTGATTGAATCTACACTTCCCATTAAATTCACATAGAGTCATTGGAAAATACAGGAGGAGATTGTTGACTTGTTGATTTGCTGACTTTACTGCAGAAAAGTGTCTTTTTTTTTTTTTTTTTTACTTTAACACAAAGCTTGAATTCCCCAGTTGTTCATTTGGGCATAGCTATTTTGCTTACTTTTCAAGCTCCTATTTTAAATATTAAAACTATTCTTCTAGTAAGCAGTAGCATCTAATTAAGGCCTTCAAATGTTTTACAGCTTTATGATTCAAGAACTCAACTGGGGCGTGAGTAATAGGTTATAGGCAATCCGGGATTTTAGTCTAATGGAAACATATGTAAGACAGTGACAAGGGAAATGCAGATCACTCAGTTAAACTCGACAGCAGTTAACATGAACATATGTCTAAAGCTGAGCAGCCTGCTAACTTCATTGTCACTTAAATATTCAAATATTTGAACACTCACTACCTACTAAAAAATTGAGTCAAATTTGGTTTCAGAGTTCTAAATATAATAGCTTTTGACAGTTTCCTTAAATGTTTTCAAGCAGTAAAAGATGAGGCTATAGAAGTACTTCAATCAATAGGGCCAACTGAATCTCTTGTTTACAATGAGTTCTCAGAGTTCTTGTCAAGAGTAGAATTATTTGATTAAGTGTGCACTATTATGGAAGATTCAGGTAAACCTTATTCAAAGGTTGATTGCTAAAGAACTGTAGAACTTTTTTTCATTGAAGTGTCCTTAAAGGAGAGTATCCTCTTCTTTAATGTTGATATTCTGGATCCACCATTAGTGTATATGCTTATGCATTAGGAATAGTGAACTGGTCAGTTATAACACTAATTTTGGGTAATAATGTAAGAAATAATTTTTCACAAACATCAAATATATTTTAGAATTCACTGTGCACTTTAGAAAATCTTAGAAGGATGGAAACAAGGTTGAAAAGGCAACGTATTCTATACTGAGGATAGTTTTTGGAATCTAACAGCTCTAAATTCATGGGTCTGCTTGAACTCTTTGAGTCTATATGACCATAGAAACATTATTTATATACCATGAGACTTAATTTGTCTCAGATATAAAGCAAAAATTATAATAGCGACTTTAAATATTTATGGTGAGGAATACATATGATCATATGTATCAATATGATCATATGTATCAATTCCTAGCAAGTGTTTTTCACAGAGCAAACACTCCACATTTGTTTTGTTGTTATTGTTCTTATTATTGTTAATGTTCTTTACTGTTCTTTTCATTCATCCACTCTAGGAAAGACCTCATTTTTTATGTAGGACAACCTGCAGCTGGTCATCTCTGCAACTTCCCCACCAAGTGGTCTTCAGCATCTTATACAATTTTTCCAGTATGAGAAAATTCATCCAGAGCATGGAAGTTGTATTGAAATAGGATATAATAAAAATTAATTTCTACATGAACCAAAATATATATTATCTAGACCAGAGCATGGATAATAACCTGATTTATGTCAGCATTTCCTAACTTTTAGTAAATAATCCACTTTACATTTTCAAAATTGAGTAGAAGACAAGTCAGCCTTGGGAAGAAGTTCTCTGAATCTAAATGAATTTATAGAATGCAGAGAATAGGAATATTCTTTTGATAATGGAATTAGTAAAAATGACAAAATGAGCCATATGTAAATATAACAATTTACTTTGTTCTACATTATGGTTGACTATTGCCTCCCAAATAGAAAATAAGTGTCTCTTGGGCAAGCTTCAATTTTCTCCCTTTACATTTGGAGTATATAATATTTCTCTTCTTTACTGACAATTTCTCAAATGTTCAGGGTAGAGATATTGACTTTCGTTGGATAGAGTGCTAATCGTTACCCATTTTTGGAGTGAATCCAAGGCTATAAATTAGAGCAGGCTATCGGCTATGGTTGACTTGTAATGCTGAGCTGGGAGATTAAAAACCCACATGCAAAAATAACCCTGACTCTATTAGATAGGAAATAAACCTGGAAATCAAATGAAGTGGCCTCAAAGCATAAAGCCTGATATAAAAAGTGATAAAGAGATGGCTAATGAAAGGAAAGCAAAGAACTTGTTAAAAAAAATTCTGAAAAACAATTGCATTGAATTGTTATTTTTGCATTTATTTCTCAAATATTTATTATATGCCCTGGACAATATATACGTATGTACGTAAACATTAAAATATTGCCTTTTTCTCAAAAAATGAAAGCTGTGAGGGAAAGACATACACAAGCAAAGAGTACAATGAAATACATTAATTGCTATAAATTTGATAAGAGTAAGCAGATACAGAAAGTAACATGACATGATTAAATCAGCTGTGGTTTTACAGAGGATGAGGAATTAGAAATGGATATTAAAAGGGTACATCATTTACAGAGCAGAAACAAAATCACTTCAGAGTGAAATAAGAACATATGAAAAGGTTTAGAGTATGCTCAGTGAGCAATTCCCCTGACCAGGATACAAGGTGCCTGCAGAACGAGGAAGTCTTGGCAGGTCAAGTGGTTTGGAACATGATTGGGAACAATGTTATGCATAATGATATGTACATTACAAGGAAAGAAAAGATTAAAGAAAACTGAAATAAATCAGGATATTTTGGGACACTTCTAAAGAGCAGAATAGTAAACTGCCTTGATTTTGGAAGTCCTGTCTAGTCTTTGCAAGATGTAAATATGCTACTTTTAAATAGGTAAATGGACAGATGAATAAATTATAAAGCCCTAGCCGAGAATGAAAACAAGGAATAGATAGCTCCAAGTGTCAAAAATAAAAAAGGAATACTAAACTTAAAAGTGAGTATGTTAATGTCCTCATAAGATGACAATGAAAGCTACACATTCTGGCTTGGAATTTGACACCCTGCCTGGAAAGCTGGAACCTGGGAAATAATTGTTGAATCTGAAAAACTTGTACAACATCACATAGGATGCACCTGGGCCAGTGGGGTTTAGGGTGGAGGATAGCAGGAAATCAAGCCAAGAAATCAGTGTCTTAAGTCTACAGTACATAAAATCACATGCCCTGAATTGTTACAGGACTTGAAAAATGAGGAATTCTTAAAGACTGTTATTAAAGTAAAAAGTAAAGTACAAACTGCTACCAGAACAATGAATACCATAGAGACCAGAAAAGTCAGAATCAGAGTACTTACCTTCCCATCATCCTTTGCATTACCTCTACAACCCAGGGATCACATGGGACTATTGAATGAGGCTATTCAGGTAAAAAAATAGATAAACACACAAATACGTGTTAGAGAATAACCACAACAAACTCTGTGTCTAACACAATAAAAATATGTCAGAAACCAACTTTATAAATTATACCCCAAGAACTTAAATACTGACAAATTAATATAAAATTTTTGAAAACCTAGATGAACTAGACAATTATGATTAAAAAAACTTGATTTAAGAAGAAATGGAAAACCTGAATTGACCAAAATGACTAAAGTGTATAAAATTTATAGCCAAAAAAATCTTCTTTCAGAATAGATATCAGGCCCAGAAAGTTTTAGAGGCAAGTTACATAAAACTTAAAGCATGGATAAATGTTAATATATACAATACAGAGAAGTCAAAAGAAATGACACTACCCAAATTATTCTATGAGACTTCTAAAACCATGATATCAAAACAGAAATAAGATAGTAAAAGAAAAGATAAAAGACTAATCTCACTAATACAAAGACACACATACACAAATCCTATGAAAATTTATTGATTTTACCTAGAAATACATTACAAACCATGGCAAAGTAGGTTCAACTCAGAAATATAAAGACATTGGGAAATATAAGGAATTAATAGATATAATTACGATATTGTAAAAATGTAAAGAAACATAGAATCTTATGGAAAAGACAGCTGGAAAAATACAACATTACACTGAACCCAGAAACATTCACATGCATATTTGGCATCTACTATGTAGATAACTTTTCCAAAATCCATAAAGCTATTTGTGCATTTACTCTACAACATTTCAATTATATATCTGGTTAAACATTAATTTGTATAATCCTTTTTCACATATGCAAGTTTCTTCTTTTCATAATTGCTTATAATAACAGTATAGAATAATAGAAAGTTCTGTTCATATGGGAAAATAAAAGTACATTGTGATATTTCACATTGTGGAAGATCTTCGAACAGCTAAAAGCAATGAACTTGAAATAATTTGTAAATCTCAAAAAATACATTGACAAGTAAAAAACTAAGTTGTAAAGTCATGCATATAGTATTTTAACTCCTAACACTTTTAAATTCCCAAGACCATAATATTTTTATAGTGGTTTCACATATGTACTAAATATATCAACATACAGATTAGGATGTAATCTAATGCAAAATATGCATACAAGTCCTTTGTGTAAGGCAAATGGACAAAGCATTGGAGAGGTTTATAAAAAGGAATTCAATATAATCACCATTATTTATTTACAAAAATGCAAATACAATAAAACAATGTATTTCTGGGTGGTGATTGCATAATTTTTCACCATATTTTTTTCTGTATATTTTGTGGCTTAAATTTTTTTTAATTACAAAATAAGAAACAAAAACTTCAATATGAAGTGCAGGTAATAATTGATAGAAGGAGCTCTCTATGTTGGAGATTGTAACAATGGTTTAGGTGAAGACTCGAACTAACCAAGTAGTGTGGGATTTGTAAGTAGGGGGAAGATTTGAGAACACTTTGTCAAGTACAAATAAAAGAGTGTAGTGATTGATGAAATTTAGAAGTTCGGGGAAGTAAGCCAAATGAATAGATAGATGGTGAGAAGATTGAAGAAGTTTAAGTGAAAGTCCTACTATTAACATGCAGGTCAAATGTTGCCTTTGAACACAAATTACAATATGCCAAAGTCTTAGAGCAGAAAGAAACCTTAGGAAAGAACTACCTTAAGACCTGTGGAATAATAATAGACAAGTTAACACAGAGATGCAGAAAGAGGAACAGCAGGTGTATGGAGGAAAGCCATGCATCTAATGTATGAAAAATCTAATCTGTGTGTGTGCATGTATACAAGTGTATATGTATGTATCTAATATTCTTTTATTCCAGTGAAATTCACATAACATAGAACTAAGCTTTTTTTTTTTTTTTTTTTTTTTTTTTTTTTTTGCGGTACGCAGGCCTCTCACTGTTGTGGCCTCTCCTGTTGCGGAGCACAGGCTCTGGACGCGCAGGCTTAGCAGCGATGGCCCACGGGCCCAGCCGCTCCACGGCATGTGGGATCTTCCCAGACTAGGGCACAAACCCGTGTCCCCTGCATCGGCAGGTGGACTCTCAACCACTGCGCCACCAGGGAAGCCTCAAACTAAGCATTTTAAAGTGTAAAATTCAGTACCATTTACTACACTCACAATGTTGTACAGACATCACCTCTATCAATTTCCAAAAAATATTTTCATTACCCTTAAAGAAACCGGCATGCCCATTAAACAGTCACTCTCTCTTCTGCATTCTCCATCCCTAGCAATTACTAATCTGCTTTCTTTCTCTATGGATATATCTAATCTAAATATTTCATATAAATGGAATTATATGATATTTGACCTTATATGTCTGGCTTCTTTCACTTAGCGTAATATTTTCAGGTTTCACCAAAGTTGATGCATGCCTCAGTACTTCATCCTTTTGTATGGCTGAATAGCATTCTATTGCATGGATATGCTAAATTTTGTTTATCCATTCTTCAGCTGATAGACATTTGGATTGTTTCCACCTTTTGGCTAGTGTAAATAGTGCTGCTATGGAACATTTGTATAAAAGGTTTGAACATCTGTCTTTAATTCTTCCAGGTATATATCTAGAAAGGAAGGCAGGTGGCCTGTTCTCCTGTCCTAACTTCCTGGGAAATCAATTAATGATATCTGTTAAGAGAAACACCGTTTATCTATTGGATTTATTTAGCACCATGTCTCTGGCTAAAGTATTACTTATCGTAAATTAACTCAGAATCTATAAATGCTTTTTGAAACAAGAGCTAGAGTCTGAAATTCTTTCTTCACGCAGGCCTTTGAAATACTATATACAAACTGCGGAGAGATTTTTCAAGACTGCACTTAATAAAATCCAGGCCTTTGTTTAGTTTAGTTCCCCACTATGGTCTCTTTCACACACACGCGCGCCCGTGCGTGTGTGTGTGTGCACACACACACACACACACAATACCTTTTAACCCAAAGTAATAGGGTTTGTTCCTCTTTTAACGTAAATAAGACTCCATTCCCAAGATAAAGAATCTGATTAAACTTGAAACTTTCTCTGCCTTACCTAAAATCATAGGCAAGTTATCTTATTAAAGTATTTAATTTCTGTCTAGAGGACACTTTATTATATTTTCAAAAACAATAAATAACCCCTTAGTTTAAGTACCTCTGAAGGTAATGTGAATATTTGTTATTCTTTGATCATCATAAGTTGCCAAAAATATTATTTGAATATAATAAGTGCAGAGTAATGATTCATTACGTGAATAATAACTTTCTAAACATTAATACAATGTAATCACCTCGAGGAATTATTTTCAGTATTAAAAATCCTCAGAGTAAAACCCCAACTTTTGCCACCAACTCTTACTTGTTGCCAGAATCATATTAAAATAGAAATAGTTAAAAAAAATACAAACAGTACAAAGTAAGACTTTTTGCAGAAGTCAGGAGGTAACCCATGTTAACGAAGACTATTTAGAATATAATTTCAAGGTTCCTTACTTTTCCTGTCTTAATTGTATAGCTTTCATTGTGAGCCTAGAACCCTATCCTTTCCCACTCCACACTTGAACTTAAATGATCCTCCACATTTACTGATCAAGTTGTGAAAGACCTCAATTTCTCAATTTTTCAGTCAAGAAGGTTGATACTTTTCAAACTAACTGTTCACACACACAATAAAGGAAGGAAGGAAGGAAGGAAAGAAGGAAGGAAGGAAGAAAAGAAGGAAGGAAGGAAGTTAGTTTAGAGAGGGAGAGAGGGAGGGAGGAAAATAACCATCTCAGAAATAGATGCTTTTAAAGACAGTAGGTAATACAGGTTGGGCAGGTTGAAAATTAAGCACACAGTACCAAAGCTATTTATTTTATCCATGTAACATTCACTGTAGTGGAAATTTTAAACATGTTTTTCTCAGATTTTATAATTGGAAATACCTTGAGATCACTTCTTGACCCAGAGGGATACTCATTTACTCCAATTCTTGCTTTCAGGTTTGATGTATTCTTTTCTGTGCTTAGAAATCACTACTTAAAGGGGATTTCTCTCCATTTAGTCTCCTCTGATGGTCTGCTGCAACATTCTCATATGTTGGGAATACATCATCTCTATGTATTCTGCCTTCACTCAGCCTCCTTCGATGAGGTGACCTTCCTCCTTTGGTCAATTCCTTCTCTGGGCTTCCATCAGATCTAATTTTTGTTTTCCACATATTTCTTTGGTTTCATCTTCTTGCAGACAGGAACTTTTTCATTTTTATCCTATCCCTATAACCTATAGCATATTTTTTATCATTACCTTGTTTTTAACCCTCTAAAGAAATGTCAAACTCTACCTTTAGATGCACAAAGAAATTCTCCTTCCGCAGTTCACCTTCTTTCTGTGTAGTTAGTGGATCTCTTCCCTATTCCTTTTAAATTGGCTTAGATTCAGCTGTGTTGGCTGCTGTAGAATTTGCCTGTCCTTCCTTCCTACACCTTTTCCTATAATCTTGAAAAATGGTGAAAGTATTTCTGTTTTGTGGGTATGCCAATTGCCAGGAGTCCTTGCTTCTACAGAGTGAGGCTGTAATAGTGCCCATGCAAACTGAAACTATGCCAAGAAATATTAATAATCAATGGGAAAACTTACAATTGTTCCATGACCTTTATTTTTTTGTCAAAATGTTAAGAAATTCTCTTACTGATAATTATAAATACATAGGAGAATAAAAACAGTAAAACTAATATTTATTTAGTCTACCCTAATTTAAAGCTTTAGAAACATTGACAATGAAAATGTTTTACAGTCAGCCCTCCATATCCTTGGGTTTCGCATCTGCCATTCAACTAACCACGAACTGAAAATATTCAGAAAAAAAATTTAGGTCGTTCTAAAAGGGAAAACTTGAATTTGCTGCACACCAACAATGATTTACATAGTATGACATTGTATTAGGTATTATAATTAATCTAGAGATGATTTAAAGTATACAGGAGGATGAGCATAGGTTATATGCAAATACTATGCCATTTTATATAAAGGACTTGAGCATCTCCAGATTTTGGCATCTAAAGTGGTGGTGGTGTGGGGGGGCTGGCAGGGGGTGGTCCTGGAACCAATCACCTGCAGATACTGAGGGATAACTGTATTTCTTTTTAAAAATTGTGTCAAGAGAAGTTTGAACACTCTGTGTTCTCTTCTTCTCATAGTATAACTTAAAAGATGAAGAGAGTACTTTTTTATGTTTTGGTGAATTGTCATATTCCCTTCTGAAATTAGATCAGCTTCCAACATTTTATCCTTTGCACTTTTAATTTTCAGAGTTCCTTTAATGGAAAGATTTATGCTGGTGTCATCTTTTTTGGGGACCTCTTTATCTTTTTCATCACAAACACTTTTTGTTTACATTGATAAGTTCAGCTTCACTGAATTACTTTGCTGCCTAGATAGAGTCTCCCTAATGGCACTATCATTTTCTTTTAACTTCATCTCTATTCTATTTAAATTTCACCTCCAGTTACCACTTACTGTTTCTTTGCTGACTTTCAGTTTTGATGGCCAATTCCCTCTTTTAATTAACTAATTTTTGTAAAATGTCATGAGAGTTTGTCACTGAGACAAGGAGATAAAACAAATATAAAATTTACTGCCTGTGCATGAATTAAATAACAGATGTGCAGTGAATAGTCACCAGCAGATTTTGAAAGAAGTGATATGATTGGTCACTGATCATGGTATGCCTCTTTCCTTTACATAGAGATTTGTGCACTGAAGAAGAAGCAGCGAAGTTTGTACTTTCTTTAATTATTCATATTTAATATATTATGGAAGCTGGAATTTGAACTATGATGTTGAAGGACGGCTGTTATTTACTAAATCTTGGTAACTGAAATCTGTGCATATCTGAACCAAATCCATAAAGAACTGCTTGAATCTATTTCTTTGATATAGCAACTGATAATGTGGATGAAAATACAATGGCTGACTTAGTCTAATCAGGAAGCACCTTCAGAACTAGTTTCCAGGTCCCAAATCACATCACTGCTACACATCTTCAGAAAGGCTGCAGAGGATGATCCTCTCAACTTCCCATCATCCTTTCTTAATTCTTGATTGTGGAGTCCTTGGAAAGCCAAAAAGCTTCGACAATATAAGATGTCAAAAGCCAGCAACAATTTAAACTTTAAAAAGACTTGAGGTAGGGCTTCCCTGGTGGCGCAGTGGTTGAGAGTCCGCCTGCCGATGCAGGGGACACGGGTTCGTGCCCCGGTCTGGGAAGATCCCACATGCCGCGGAGCGGCTGGGCCCGTGAGCCATGGCCGCTGAGCCTGCGCGTCCGGACCCTGTGCTCCACAACGGGAGAGGCCACAACAGTGAGAGGCCCGCATACCGCAAAAAAAAAAAAAAAAGACTTGAGGCATGTGATGTATATCGAATACATCACTAATGTATCAGAAACAAATCAAATATTATTAAGAGTATAAAAATTATCTAAGTCCTTAATCCCATAACACCTTTGCTTTAAATTCTGCTGCGCTTTAGATGACATCTTTCTCCACATTCTCTAGGATTTTTGTGGTATTGATTACTTGTGGTGGTCTACAGTTTTCTGAAACTCCATATTTTGAAAATGATCACCATCGTCAAGTAACTTTCCCATGTGGAAGGAAACACACACACACAGACACACAGACACACATTCACACACACACACACACATACACACATTCTCTCTCTCACACACACACACACACACTTTCCCTTGCAGCTAGGATGCTGATGTGATATGACAGCCATTTGCCTGGTGTAGGTGGAGGCAGAGGCAGCATGGTGGTTTGGGGGCTGGTAAGGCGTGATCTGAGTTTCACAGCAGCAGTTTTTTGATCATGGTGGATTTGCTTTGGTTTGGAGATCAGCAGAAGCAGCAGCTTCCTTATCTGGCTATTTTGTCAGGGTGTTTCTGATAATTGTTCATATAAGCTCAGACATGACTAGGTTCTCCATTACTCCCAATGAATGTTTGGGTGAACTGTTATTCTTTAATAAATTTCTTTTCTACTGAACTAGCTAGTGTCAACTTGGTCTTCTGTAATTAAATATCCAAAATTATTTTATAGTGCTTTACTCTTCTTGGGTATTCAATCCCTACTCCTTCACTAACTATTCAACCTATATTTAATGTATTGTTATTATTGAGTCATCCTGAAGACTAATATCTCCATTTTTAAACTGTCCTCCTCATTAAAATATTGCTGAATTTCACCCTTTACTTCCACTATACAATTTTCCCCTTACTATCTCCACTTCTGAAACTGCTCTGAAAACAAATACCAATGATACAATAATGATCATCTTAAAGAAACACTTTATAGTTCTTGCTCTAATTGACTTTATTGTAAGAATTATGGACTATCCTTTCCTTCTCCAAAATATCTTAGTTTACCAGTCCAGCTTGGCTTCCCTCCCTCTTCTCTGACTTTTTATGTCTCTCACATGCTCTAGTTTTCTTTCCGTCCATTAAGTGTTCTTTTCAAAACCTCTTTTTGCTCCTAAATGGTTGACCTTGTGTTAAGTGTTTCCTCATTTTAATACTGTTATATTAATACTGTCATGTAGAAATACTTACATTGAAGGGCTATGATACAGATTGGGATGTTGTTGATCATTCACCAGGCACATCCCTGACACTTGGTCCATGCTCACTAAGTAACAAATCTATCACATTTCAAGTCGTCTTCCTCCCCTCTGCTTCATTTCTTATTCTCCCTGTTATTCTAATATCAAATAATATACTTAGCTTTGTTGTTTTATATCAAATAGATTACTACTGATTCAAAGTAACAAAAAGTCAGCTTAAACCTACTTAACACTGAAAAAGCTTTTTTTTTTTTTTTAACCTACATAACTGGAAACACAGTGTTACATTAGGTTTGAAGTCACTGGCTTATTGCTGCCTTTCTTTGTGCATTGGCACTATGCATGGTTTCTCTCATTGTTCTAAGATGACTGCTGGAAGATATAATGTCAATGCTTCCTTGGTCGTGTCTAGGATGCATTTCATTGGGGAAGAGAAAAACAAGTCTCTTCTTTTACCTAAGGACGGAACATTTTTATTCCTAGATGCTTCCAGTTAAAGTCTTCTCATGTATCAGTGGCTCAATTTAGTTCTACTGATAATGGAGAAGAGAATACAATGAGTATCTGTCTAATTAGGACTCACCTCTGGAGCTAGTTTCAGATAAGTGGAGTTGCTGATTCCATTAGTCCCAGAAACACAACAAATCTGCCATCATGTTATGGCTGCGCCTGCAAATGTCAGAATCACCCACAGCCATTCTGGCAGCCCTGCAATCAGATTGTCTCTGCTTCCACCATCCCCTTAACCACATTGCAGCACACGTGAGGCAGGGGTGGACTGACTCTTGGAGAGCCATCCATGGTGTCTATTCCATCCTGCTTCTGAAATGTAAATCCATATTCTAATATATTCCAATATATTGCCACAGGGGTGAAAAAGGAAGTTCTCAAATTGCTCAGAATGAAGTCCACCCACATACCCACATACCTAGTAATCTCCTTTCTCCTCAGTACAATAACAATAATAATAAAACATTAATGATACTGGAGGAATGAAGTGTTTCACCTTTATCTGTCCCCACGTCTTCATCTGACATTCACCCTTCCTAGTGTACACACACACACACACACACACACACACACTCCTAAGTCTTAAGCTTAGTAGCATAATACAATATCATACTATCATTGACTTAAAGAAATTGTACTTTCTGCACGTTTCAGAGCAATGAAGTCACTAAAGAATATGAAACAAATACGTTTTCTATTTTGATACGGGTTAAATGTTGTAAAATATGATAACCATCCAGTAGGGGAAAGACATTTTTAAGAGCTTATTGCAACTACCATTCATTTCCTGCTCATCTTTCTCTTGCTTGATCATAGGTTTTGGCCTTTATTATTTGCGATAATAAAATCAATTTGGTTCAACAGTAAGTCAAAGAAACCTTAAATATTTTTAAAACAGTTAGCCTAAAATAACACTGAGAAAACAGTTCTTTGCCTACTGTTATTTCCTGCTTGGCTGCACAACAATTTTCTGCCAACAACTGAATGGAAGGGAAGCTAAAATATTTCTGGAGTGGGTCTTATAGCTAAATTCATCTTTTTTTTACAGTTATTTTTACATTATCCATAGAATTGTTATTTTATTTTCTTGGTAGATGTTCTTTCTGGACATTTTATTTTCTCTGGGTAGTAAATTAAACATGCCACACACACACACACACACACACACACACACATATACACAAACAAAGCAAAAAGAAGCCTACACATTTTTTTCCTTTTAAAAATATTTAATCTCCACTGCAGACAATGAAATTAATAATATTCCTCAATTCATAATATATTATCATAACGTGGACATGTAAGATTTCTTTTTTGGTCTATCATATATTATTTTTATTTTCATTCTCCACCTTAGTACACCTACCTCCCTCTCATAGGCATCCATTCTAATATTTTTGATCATTGCTTCTTTACTTCTTTCACACTGTATTATGTGTTTTATGATCTGAAAGTATGCCTAGTTCCTGGCTTCTATCTGTTGTAGAGTAACCCACTGAACACATATCAGTGTCCCCTTAGAATAGAAGCATAGGCTGCCTTCATCTCCCACTTCCACCACCAATGTCACACAGACATCTTAATTATCTATGTGGAAATATATGTGTGGTCACTTTGCATATGACTTTACATATTTAATTTCACTAAGTATAGGCATCTTGCTTTCTTTCCAGAATTCCTATACCAGTGTGCTATAACAGTGCTAGTCTACTTCATGCCAACATTTGCTGTTATATTCTTCCCTACTTTTGCCTTTTTCGTGAGTGTAAAGTGCAGAAATATGCACTGATTAAGTGCTGTGTGAAATGTACATAATAACTGCATCATCTTATGAATTCCATATTGACTTTTAATGGCATGTGTCAATGCTTTCTACCATCTGAAACTGAAGTGATTTCCAAAAGAGAAAGAAAAGCCGAGACTTACACTGAGATTTCAAACTGGCAGGGAAGAAGAGTTCAGTGGAAAGGAAAAATAGGCTGTAGATCTAGTTAGCCATCCCCTTTGTCTCTCCCAATTACTGTATACTGAAACTGTCATTTTTATGTTATGAATTCAAATGCTTAGTGAGGCATCTACGTCCACCACCAAGGATACTGAGGAGGCTGGTGGTGGTACTGTCATCCATATCATCTCTGCCAATGCCCCTGGCAGAAACACGACTTCTGATTTACCAACCAGTGCTGTGGCCTGCACAGCCAGCATTAGCGTCATATGTGACTGTCATAGCACTCTAATGGGGGTGCTCGCCACCAGTGCTCCTGCTGTCAACAGCGTTGTCACCAACATCAACAGCACTGCCAGTGCCAGTTAGTGCATGAGTCATGCCTGCCTCTACGACCCTGGAAACCAGTGCTCTAACCAGCCATGACCTAATCACCATACAACCTAATGTTCCCCCAAATCCATAGAAAATATTTTAATTTTTTAAATGTTTGTTTTAATTTTATTTCCTAAGCTAAGAGATTGAGTATAGATTTTGTAGTATATTTAGAATAAATTTGGTCTTGAAATAAACTTACTTTCTAAGTTTCTTGATCCAATAGGATAAGATAACTCCCATCAGGTTCTGTATCTTGTCATATAATTGTTCTGAAGATGACAAATGCCAAAATAGGCCTGGTTAACAGAGCAAGCAAAACTGTTTCTCAGGCTGAGGCCCTTGCTGCAGAAGGTGGTAAGGATTAATAACTACTATAAGAGAGATACAGATAAAATTATTTTTCACCTAAAGGCAGAGTGCTTTTTTTCTTTTTAACATCTTTATTGGAGTATAATTGCTTTACAACGGTGTGTTAGTTTCTGCTTTATAACAAAGTGAATGAGCTATACATATACATATATCCCCATATCCCCTCCCTCTGGCGTCTCCCTCCCACTCTCCCTATCTCACCCCTCTAGGTGGTCACAAAACACTGAGCTGATCTACTTGTGCTATGCGGCTTCTTCCCACTAGCTATCTATTTTACATTTGGTAGTGTGTATATGTCCATGTCACTCTCTCATTTCGTCCCAGCTTACCCTTCTCCCTTCCTGTGTCCTCAAGTCCTTTCCCTATGTCTGCGTCTTATTCCTGTCCTGCCCCTAGGTTCTTCAGAACCATTTTTTTAGATTCCATATATATGTGTTAGCATACAGTATTTGTTTTTCTCTTTCTGACTTACTTCACTCTGTATGACAGACTCTTAAGTCCATCCATCTCAATACAAATAACTCAATTTCGCTTCTTTTTATGTATGAGTAATTTACCATTGTATGTATGTGTGAAGGCAGAGTGTTTTTCTAGGTATTCTTTTATTTTTAGAAAGTAAAAATTTTAATATCTCATAGTTATAGTGAAAAACAACAGTGACTTTTATATGAAATATTAATACACCAAATATCTCATAAAAATTTAAAGCTATGTGGTCAAGTTTACTTTTTTATTTGGAATATTAGCTGAGGGATAAAATAGAAATTAAAAAGTTGGCAATTACATAACTAAATAGAACACACTAGACAGAAACTTCCAGCTACACTTTGCCCAACAGTCTCTGGCAGGAGACACATAAGGTCTTTCAGAGTTTGGACCTTTGATATTGTTGAAACGTTTGACTTTGGAAAGAAAGATGTTGGTCTAGAATACTGTTTCTCCAATTTTATTTAATATATAAATCCCTATTAAAAGGGAAATAGTCATAGTCTTCCAATGTTGCGTTAAATTCTTTTGATTATAATGTTACTTAAATATGTATAAACATAAAGCAAAGTGTAAACCCCTAATGTTACAGCTTTTATGCAACCATAAAACTAAAACAAATGTATACATTAGATAAAAGAACAAAGCCAATAAAATTCAAATTAACAACATTTATTTAAAATGTCTGTTGAGGGTTTTTCTGAACTAAATGAGCTATACATATACATGTGTATATGTATATACATACATATATGAGGGAAGCAGCCGCATAGCGCAAGGAGATCAGCTCGGTGCTTTGTGACCACCTAGAGGGGTGAGATAGGGAGGGTGGGAGGCAGACACAAGAGGGAGGGCATAGGGAATATACATATATGTATAACTCACTAAAGGAATATGCTATTGACTACCATGGTACAGATTCTTTCCAGTCAGCATTTTTCTACTTCCTGGGCCCTTTGAGGACTCAATTTCCACCACATTTCTCTGTTCCAGGGACTGTGGAAAATTTCTTTGTAAAGCATGCTGTGAATCAATTGGCTTTCACTTGACACAAAATCATCTTTTACTTATTAAGTTTATTTCTTTTCTTTTCTAATTATACTAAGACAATTAAAGTTATACTTTTGGTGCCAGCATAATTTTAAACACAAACAAAAGTGCTGATTCTGAAAGAGTATGGATTTACTTGGTTATGTTGGCCATCTAAATTATCTGAATATGCTAAGATTTGTTTATATCATTGAAATAAACTCACATACATGCACACATACTCTTAGTTAAATCTCAGGATTACTTCATTTTGATTTAGATGAAAGGCAGAAGGATATACAAAATTATAATATGCAAAAAAGCTAGAGTACTAGAAGAAGATGAAAATAAGGAGAGGAAATATTTTAATATAGGAAGCTGAGAAAGTTTTATTAAAGGTATCCTATTGTTTTCACTAACAAAAAAATCTTTATTGAGCATTAAGCTCTGATCTCATATGGTCTTAGAGGAACTGGTACACAAAGATAAATAATTCATTTTGGGTACACTCAAGAAAACTAAACCTAAGTTGTACTAAAACCTAAATTGCACTAAAAATATCATATAAGGTGATTATGATTCTAATAGTGGTATGTATAAACTATATTCAGAAATTAGAATAGGGGTCTTGGTGAATAATATCAATACTTGATGTGTAGATTGCTGTAACATATCCCTGGCTCACTGAAGTGACTCTTTGGGAAAAGATGTTAAGCTTCAACCTAATTTTACATTTGAAATAGCAAGGGAAAATTTAAAAGCATCTCCATCTCCAATATTTCATTAGTTTATTGCCCTCAGAAGTATTTTCAACATTGTATTAATTAGAGTACTTTGGATACAAGCAGCAGAAACCAACTCTAGTTGATGTTAGCAAAAGAAATTGATAGAAAGTGTATTGCATGGGATTATACAGAGTCATGTGTATGAAACTTTTGAAAATTGTAAAGCACTATAGAATTTAAAGAATTTTTCATGTAATAAAAAAAGCTGAAAAAAAGAAAGGATGTTGTGTAGCTTACAAAATCAAAAATACAGGAGAATAGTTCAGTCATCACACAGGACAACAATCAAAGGATCTTTAAGTATACAGAAAGAACTAAAGAGTTCCTAACTCCAGTCAGTTCTAATTATTTTATGTCATTGCCTTGCCTTACTCCATATTCACATTTCTGGGAAAGTTAGTCTAAATTTCCTAACTTGAATCTTAAGTCCTCTTCTCCACCTGGAAGTCTCTTAGGGATTAACTCTTTATCTGTTCTATATCTGAATTCCCAATAAAAATGTAAGTGCAAGCAGGGAGGAATCTTTTCTGTTTGGTTTACTACACACAAATGTTTGTGTCAGCTTTTTATATTACTCCCCAAACTTTAAAAAAACCAAGATGTCCTTCAATGGATGAATGGAAAAAAACTGTGGAACTGCAGCCCATCTCTACAATGAAATATTCAGCAAGAAAATGAAATGAGTTATCAAGTCACAAAAAGACATGAAGAAATCTTAAAAGCATATTGCTTAAAAGCATATGCAAATGCAGTCTGAAAAGGCTACATCCTGTATGATTCCAACTATATTACACTGGAAAAGGCAAAACTACAGAGACAGTGAAACTTTTTGTGGTAGCCTAAGGTTTTGGTGGTGGCATGGGGACAAGGAGGTAGAACACAGAGCACATTTAGGATTGTGAAACTACGCTGCATGATACTGTAATGGTGGATAAATGACATTATGTATTTGTCAAAACCCATGAAACTGTACAGCACAGAGTGAACCCTACTGTAAACTATAGACTCTAGCTAATAATAATGTTATCAATACTGCTCCATCAATTGTAGCAAATCTACCACACTAATACAAGATGTTAATAGCAGAGAGACCTGCTATCAACATAGAAGGAAAGCAGGTATATGGCAACTCTATGCTACCTGATCAATTTTTCTGTAAACCTAAAACTATTTTTAAAAATAAAGTATATTAACTAAAAGATAATCTATGATTGGTACTAATCTTCTGATATTAATATATAATATATATATATTCTTCTTCAGATCCTCTTCCCTTATAAGTTATTATGAAATATTGAGTATAGTTCCTTGTGCTATACAGTAGGTCTTTTTTGGTTAGCTATTTTATATATAGTAGTGTGTATATGTTAATCCCAGCCTCCTAATTTATCCCTCCCCCCACCCCCTTTCCCCTTTGGTAATCACAAGTTTGTTTTCTATGCCTGTGAATCACTTTCTGTTTTGGAAATAAGTTCATTTGTATCCTTTTTTTTTCTTTTTTTTTGAATTCCACATATAAGTGATATTTATCTTTCTCTGTCTGGCTTGATTCATTTAGTACGATAATCTCTAGGCACTTGCTTAGATATATTAACTATAATGCTTCAATATGAATTTAGAATTTAATACATATCATAATGCTAGAGATTTCAGAATTTTGGATAAAAACTCATACATTGTATTTATTATAAAATATTTTATGACAATTTTTTTCTCTTTAGTCATTATATTCTACATAAGGAATGCTAGAAGATTTTAGAATATTTGTCTTTTTCCAATTCATTCTTCTGTCATCGCCACCTTCATTTAGTAGATACACAAGACTGCATGCAGTAATCCCCTTCAACATGATGTATATTATCACCTATCTTTAAAAGTTTATTAATATAGTTGAGCTTCTTTTACTGGTAGAATCTTATCGAAACTTGAAATTTCGTGATTAGTTAATTTACGAAAATTATTCTAAGTGAAAAAGCATTAGCAAGCTTAATGAGATCAACTCCTGTAATTACAGGGGTTTCCCTTGTGGCTTAACTACATTGGTACTTTAATTACCTCAAGGAAAGACAATTTCATGTTCTATTCCTTACAGTCCCATTAATGATATGCTACAACAGAATCAGGTCTCTATTAAGAGTCCCAGTAGGTAAAGAAGTGATTCCCTGCAATTTTTCAGCAGTAAATATGATGCCAAGCACTCATCTGCCAAAGGTAATTTCTCACCTAAATTTCCTACTTAGCTTCAGTGCACCTATAAAAAAGAAGGCTGGTCATTCTTGAAAAATCAAGACCCCTGATTCACTGACTTTTTCCCAACACTCACTTTAATATGAGCACCTAAATTCTCAGAAGGCTTTAAGTATCACAGGCCATAAGAGTGTAGGTGACTGATATCACATCAGGGGTTCCATCCTTTGGTCTCAGACTGAAGTTTCTTTAAACTCTGCTGTGGGTCAAAGCGATTTTGAAACTGAGGATAATGTTTCTGTTTCTCTGTTTTCCCTTTATTCTCTCTCTCTCTTTTAGAGGCCTGTTTTCACATTTTTTTCAGCCAACTTCTTAATTTTTACCAGTATACTAATTTCCTTAATTTGATTAGCCATTGAAAGTCTGTCAGGTGATCATATTTCTTGGGTGCCCAAATATGTTTTAGGATGTTTTGTCAAGGAAACAGAATTAAATTTCTCTGCAACCAACTTGCATTTTATGAAACAAACTGCAGTGCAAAGTTTCATCATAAACTTAATCCAAATGCTAGGCATTGTATCTCTTTCAATCTTTGCATATCTTCGTCAATATCATCATCAATAGTAAGAAGCCCAGTTTTATTAAGAAACTGAGATTCAAAAAGCTTAATGAATTTTCTCTGTGTCTTTATTGTTTTGAAAAGAAGAGAGCATGGGTCCAAAGGGAAAAAAAAAAAAGAAGTCATTTCAGGAGTAATATGATAGTGTTTCTACCCTGTAATCATCCTCAGAATACTTTCTTTTCCAACAGTGTCACAAAAATCAACGAAATCTCTCTCAGAGTTTGGAAACTATTAGTTATTGTTATTCTTGTTTGTGGACACTAAGTTTCTAATCAGCAGGCATTGGAAGTGTTGCAAGCCATTTGAACAGAGGAAAATCTTCCTTATGTTCTGTATTTCATGTGATAAATAGCAAGAGAAAGAGAAATTAGGAAAATAGCAAACAAGAAAGTAGACACATAGTTGGACTTCATAGTTGATTAGAAAATTTCTCAGCTTCAGACCATATGGATTGCACACACACAGGTCCACATACACACATATATTCATATGTACACACATATACCTTCATACATGTGTGTGTCCTGTGAGTGAAAGACACAGTGCTGGTTCCCAGAAAATGCAGAGCAAAAGACAACGTAAGCCCTATTTTCAAGGAGGTAAGCACTTATTAAGGAACATACACAAACCAAAATTACAACAAAATGCCTAATAGAAAGCATCATGACTAGTTTTAAAAGTAGCACAAAGTGATGAAACCTGCCTGAGGTCAATGGAAGGATTCATCACTTTAAAGGAGACATATACATTGGGTTGAATATGAATGAGTTCTTAAATGGGGTATACAGTGGGCCAGGGGTGTTGTAATAAGAGTTTACCAAACCTGAGGAGGGTCATGGAAACCCCAGACTCATGGCCGTTTGATCAGAAGTGCAGGTAGCCTAGGGATCCAACATGTAGCTAGCATATAAAATAAGGTGGTTTTGTTGGGGACCATGACCTTAAACCTGTGGATTCTAACAATTGGTGTCTATTACAAAGACCATCTTTTATCTGTTGTTGTATTGTGAGGATATGAGAATAAATCAGACTGGACTCTTAAGATGTCAGAAACACTGCTGTTTACACTTTTTGTTGGAATTAAAATATTTTAATTGGGGACTTCCCTGGTGGCAGAGTGGTTAAGAATCCACCTGCCAATGCAGGGGACGTGGGTTCGAGCCCTGGTCTGAGAAGATCCCACATGCTACAGAGCAACTAAGCCCGTGAGCCACAACTAATGAACCTGCGCTCTAGAGCCTGTGAGCCACAGCTACTGAGCCCACGTGCCACAACTACTGAAGCTGGTGTGCCTAGAGCCGGTGCTCTGCAATAAGAGAAGACACTGCAATGAGAAGCCTGTACAACGCAACAAAGAGGAAACCCCACTTGCCGCAACTAGAGAAAGCTGCGCACAGTAACGAAGACCCAATGCAGCCAAAAATAAATAAATTAATTAATAATAATAAAAATTTAATTGTCTTTGGATTGGACATTTATTGCCTTTACTTACAATTAGCATTTTCTTTCAAAGCATGGAATTAGTAATTGATATGATCTTGAAATTCAAGAAAAAGTAGAAACATGAACCATTATAAGTAGCTGAATCTAGATTGTAAAGGTAAACTACAGTGAAGTAGGAATATTTGTCAAATAAAAACAATCATTAGAATATAGGCTTAAATAGAGTATAATGCAAATTATTAACAAAAATACAAAAAGTAAATGCAAATCAAAACCACAATGAAATATCATTTGAAATATGAGATACTTGAAATATCATTGAAATACCATTGTTAGAATGGCTATTATCAGAAAGGCAAGAAAGAAATAACAATTGTTGGAGAAGATGTAGAGAGAAGGAAACCCTAGTGCACTGTTGGTGGGAAAGTAAATTGATGCAGCCACTATGGAATACAGCATGGAGGTTCCTCAAAAAATTAAAGACAGGGGCTTCCCTGGTGGCGCAGTTGTTGAGAGTCCACCTGCTGATGCAGGGGACGCGGGTTCGTGCCCCGGTCCGGGAAGATCCCACATGCCGCGGAGCGGCTGGGCCCGTGAGCCATGGCCGCTGAGCCTGCTCATCCGGAGCCTGTGCTGCGCAATGGGAGAGGCCACAGCAGTGAGAGGCCCGCGTACTGGAAAAAAAAAAAAAAATCTACTAAAAATTAAAGACAGAACTGCTATATGATCCAGCAGTTCTACTTCTGGATATTTATCTGGAGAAAATGAAAACATTAACTTAAAAAGATATATGCCTCCCTATGTTCATTGTAGCATTATTTACAATAGTCAAGATATGGAAAGAACCCAAGTGTCTATCAATGTTTGAATGGATAAAGATACCATGGCATAAATATATATATATATATATATATATATATATATATATATATATATATATATATATATATCACTCAGGAATATTACTCAGCCATGAGAAAAATAAAACCTTGCCACTTGCAACAAACATGGGTAGATTTCGAGGGTGTTATGCTAAGTGTAATAAGTCAGACAAAGAAAGACAAATACTGTATCATTTTCTTTTTTTTTTATATACATCTTTATTGGCGTATAATTGCTTCACAGTCTTGTGTTTGTTTCTGTTGTACAACAAAGTGAATCAGCTATATGGATACATATATCCCCATAACTTCTCCCTCTTGAGCCTTCCTCCCACCCTCCCTATCCCACCCCTCTATGTCATCACAAAACACCGAGCCAATCACCCTGTGCTATGCTGTTGCTTCCCACTAGCTATCTATTTTACATTTGGTAGTGTATATATGTCAATGCTACTCTTACTTCACCTCGGCTTCCCCTTCCCCACTCCTGCTGTGTCCTCAATTCCATTCTCTATGTCTGCATCTTTGTTCCTGCCCTGCCACTAAGTTCATCAGTACCATTTTTTTAGATTCCATGCATAAGCGTTAGCATATGGTATTTGTTTTTCTTTTTCTGACTTACTTCACTCTGTATGACAGACTCTAGGTCCATCCACCTCACTACAAATAACTCAATTTTGTTTCTTTTTATGGCTGAGTAATATTCCATTGTATATATGTGCCACATCTTCTTTATCCATTCATCTGTCGATGGACACTTAGGTTGCTTCTGTGTCCTGGCTATAGTAAATAGTGCTGCAATGAACATTGTAGTGCATGTCTCTTTTTGAATTACAGTTTTCTCAGGGTATGTACCCAGTAGTGAGATTGCTGGGTCATATGGTAGTTCTATTTTTAGTTTTTTTAAGGAACCCCCATACTGTTCTCCATAGTGGCTGTGTCAATTTACATTCCCACCAACAGTGCAGGAGAGTTCCCTTTTCACCACACTCTCTCCAGCATTTACTGTTTCTAGATTTTTTGATAATGGGCATTCTTTTATATGTGTAATCTAAACAAACAAACAACAACAACAAAAGCAAGCTCATAGATACAGAAAGCAGATTGGTGGTTGCCAGGGGTGGGAAATGGAGGGGTAAGAGAAATGAATGAACTTTTTTTTGTTTGTTTAAATAAACTAAAATTTTAAAAAAATTTAAAGTGTAAACTGAATGAACACTGAAACACGACACCGTTTTCTTCAATACGTTTGAAAAACTGTAACTTCCAGCCCTTTTAGGTCTATAAGATTTGCTCAGTTTGATCTTATGATGGAGAATTTCATGGCTGCTATTTGAAATGTCATGGCTTTTGAAGTGTAAATTCTAGTGTTTTTAATTTGTTAGTACATTCTGAATTTAAACACATTTCAAAATCAAATATTTAACTTAATTTAATTACTTAAAGTTGAAATTAAGAAGCTGACCCAATTAGATAAATTTAACTGAAAACCACCACTCTTCATCTCTACTTGATGTTTGCCATTAAGTCCTCTTCAGTTTTTTTTTTTTTTTTTCTCATTTAAATTGCTATTTCTTGTCTCTGCTGATCACACCTCTTGTTTTCAGTTGGCTTTGAACTCTTTGAGCCCATCTCTGGGAACTACTTTGTTGGAAGTGATTATTTTCAGTTTAGCCTATTTCCACACATGGTGACTTAATTCTTTAATCTGGTGCTACCATACTCTACTGACTTTTCTCCTGGAGAAAATAAGTTATAACACCCATCTAATCCAACAGGGAGTTCCTGGTTCACACTATCCACTCCCATACTACAAAACATATATGTATATTATAGAGACTGTTTAGCTATTCTTCCCTACTCTGAACCTCTGGAGAACTCTAGTCTATGCCACATACTTGATGCTTAGCATTGATACTTATGTTGGTATTCTTTTTTTATGTAAATGCAATCTCTTTTTAGTTGACTGAGACCATTAAAAAATAAACCTTTCTACCATCATTGCCTGGTGGATTCGTATATAGATTTTATGTTTAAGAAACACCTAGAGGTAATGGCAATTGAAAAACCTCTCTGCCTACTTAGGCCAAACAGAAAGCTCAGGAAGTATACAACAGCAGCTTTGCAACTTCCAAAGTTTCATAAGGGAAACAAAATTAGAATCACCACTGAGAGTCATAAAAGTATAGTTCAACTACAAAAAATGTGGCTGAATAGATAACACTTAATAGGTATTTTTTCTTAATCCTGTATTTACTTTTCAAAAAATTTGTATTTTAGTGAGATTAAATAGTCACTGTTTTCCAAATATGGTAAAGAGAATAGTGTTGGGTTTTAGCTTCAATTCAGTCTGTATTTTTATTTGAATAATATATTCTAATGATTAACTTTTAGCTGGCAAACATCCTTACTTCCCTGTGGCTTATTTCACAATCTAGATTCAGTGACTCATTTTTAGCCTTATGCTAGGACCAGAGAAATTTGTCACCCTTCTTGAATACCTGATGATTTTTCTATTCATTTTGGAAAATGTATTTTTAGCCCTAGGTGCTTACATTGTTAGGTTTATATGCTGAGAGGAAGGCACCCAGGGGCTCTAACTTTTTCCCCTTATTCTGGAGGAAATAGGAAGGAAAGCATTCTTATTTTCAATGTTTAACATAAACACAAACACTACATTACAAAAAAAAAAACACAAAAGAGCCTCACAAAGGAAAACTTCCAAAGGCTCAAATGTCTCTTGAAATATTATTTTCCAAAGTGCTCATTTAGAGAGGATGGAATGAGGTCATTACTCACAAATAATATTTCTAAAGTATTAGAGATTTTTGTTTATTGTTTTGAGGAAGGATTTAAGTAATTTCAGAATAATGTTGATCATTCAAAATTTATTTTTAAAAAGTTAAAGTATAGTTAACAGTGAAAATGAGTTACAGGAATGATCAATTAAAATTAAAAAATAATAATCCTTCCATAAAAAAAAGTTTGTCCTATACTTCCACTGTGCCCCTACACACACACATGCACACATACCTTCATGCACACAACCTATCTTTAATCTTTGTTAATAATCATAGAATGGAATGGAATCAAATGTTGCCCAGTTGTTACTATGTGGCTAATTATCATGAATCTTATAGGTTATGAGGTGGATCTATTTCCTCAGTAATCAGACACAGAGAAGTCATTTAATAATTAGCCCCATGGTTTCTTCTCTGTAAAATGAGGGATGAGCATAAGCTAATTTGAGCTTGTTTACAATGTTATAATCAGTAGGGATGATTAAATTGGTATAGCAACACGTACATTGACACCTAGCTTCCTGCTGCCCCTAATAGTATGATTTCTTTAGTAGAGTGTGTGAACATACGTTTCTGAAAGGTGCGACACAAGGAACCTTCCAAGAACACTCTTTAATTGAGATAAAATCCCTTCCCCTTGTTATCTGCTGCGCTGTGTTGGACATGAATAAAACTATGAAGTTCTCCTTTCTTTCATCCTGTAAGCAGAGCCAGTAGTAAAATCCAGCTCCCTGACTCCTCTATTCTGGGACCCAATACATGTTTTTTTCAATCAGCACACTATCGGCACTTTGAATTAGATAAAATTCCTCATTGTGTGGTTGCTTACTTAACCTAGTAGCCTCAGCCAGGAGATGTCAGGAGCAGTACTACCAAAAATATCCTTACACTGTTCTAAATGACCCTTGGGAAAGAACAACCCCATTCCGAGTTTAAAATAATTGTATCCAAAAGTCACAGGAGTACTACAGGCCTGAGATTTACAAGATACCCACATACCCCAAACCTTTGGAAGACCAGACCAGGCCCATATCTTAAGGCACCTTCACCTCACAGTCATCCGAATTTCTTTATTTTTAACTTTGAAATTTTATAACATTTGTGGCCCAGCAGAGGGGCCACAAGGAAAATGACGTTTGCCGTCTCTTTCTCTGTGTGTAAGGTTATCCCAGAAATCCTCAGCCTTTTCTCATCTGCAGTTGATACTGTATAGTATTTCCATTGTGGATGTTTTTTCGTTTAATACTTCCATGGGTTATTCTTTGTGCCTAACAGGAATCATTTTTGTGGGCACTGTGGTCAGAAGTTTAATGAGAGAGAGAAGTGGGTATTCATATTTTACTTCAAAAGTGATGATAAGCATTCCTTGACTTTAATAAATAAGAAAGAAAAATCAAGAAAGAATAAATTAGAAAATACCTATCTAAAATAAGATTTTATTGCATTTTTATTAATAAAGTTATTGTTATTATATTATAATAAAATTGGGCAATGGAAATTAAAATTCTATACTCTTTCTCTTCTCCTGAAGAATATAAATAAATAAATACATACTTACATACATAAATCTCCTTATTGAAGTCTTACAATAGACCATTTTTCTATTGAAAGTGTATATTCACATACCTCTGATCAGAAATACATATCACTTCCAGCACTGGATTTTTAAGTTAAGTTGCGAAGTCATAGGTTACAGAGTCTCCCCTACCTTCTCCAGTATTTGGGCTTATTTCTCATACATGTGTTGATTTGCACCCCGCAGACCTATAAGGCCTGTACTTGCCCAGCTTCAAGACCAAAGAAATAGCCCCAAGGCAGGGACAGAGCCATCAGTCAATGGTTTAATGGATAAGTGGAGCTTATATGTCTGAAGCAAGGTCCTGGAGCAGCACCCCAGCCTTGTGTGGCAGAAGGAGAACCAGGACATGGTGGCAATCTTCACTCCCAGGGGAGGGGGAGGTTACCAGTTATAGGGAAATTGAGGTCAAATTGGCTCATTTGTTACCAGGAAAACCAGCAGAGGGACATGTCCCTCACTGTCCCTTTGATAAGTTATCATAATGGAGAGGTTCTGATCCAAAGTTAAAACAATCACTAGCTGGGGCCTGGGGCAAGTATGTAGGAAAGTCAGTCATGTGAGTAGGGTGTAGGTGAAGCAGGCACTTGTTGAGCAGTGGATGTACAGAGAGCAAGAGAACAGCCATCTTGCATGGCCTGATCATACAGCATGCTTGTCCATGATCACCATTGTCCATGCTGAAAACTAGAGGTTTCTAGAGTAGCTACCTTTATATACCTAGAAATTTTATTCCAGCTGCCTTTATGCATTAAGAAATTTTTTTCATTTAAAATCTAATATTTTTACTGAATGTCTAGGGTACTGAGCTATATCCAAGGATGCAAAACTTCAATATTCCTTGTGCTTAAGAATCTTATTTTTTAATACAGATAGAATTGACTCTCATGCTTTTGTTATGAGATGAAATATATATATATTAATATATATATTTAATAAAATATAAGGAGGATTCAGCTAAGGAGGATTCAGTTAGCAACAGGTGAATCTAGATCAACAAGGTCTGGGAACAAAGACTAGATTCAGAGCATAGTAGGACCAGAAAGTGGACCATTAAATAAGTCTTGGCAGCAAGTAATAAGCATAGATCTTCCTAAGCAACCAGAACCCTAACAAGGTAATAACAAAGAGCTGAGTATATAGGTGAGAACTCAGAGTCGAGATAGAAGCTGTATATTTTCTTCTTTTGCTCCTCTTCCTTCCATTTATCTTTGCCTTTGTTCTTCGATTTTAAGTCTATCTGTGAGGAAACATTAACCAAACTGGATATCTTAATAAGTTCTTGATATGGAAGATTTATTAAATAATATACAAAAGTTATAGTTGACATAAGAAAAACTTAGTGAATTTAATTACATTAAAATTAAAATTTAATTTTACCAAAAATACCATGAAGTATTTGTAAGATTTGAGAAAGGAAAGGAGAAAACTTTTTCACATAGAGATGACAAAGTGTTTGTAGCCAGAATGTATAAGAAATGTTTATGACCTATTAGAAAAGTAGAAACATGGCAAAAAAAACATGAGTGATATTTCACACAAAAGATGAATAACCAATGAAATATAATAATGAAAACTCTACATCACTTTAGAAAGACCCATCAAACAGCTTTAAGATTTTTTGTGAACTGTTTCTTAAAGGTCTCTGGCATTTGTTCAAAGACACATAGCTCGTAGGGAACCATACTTCCTTCTGATAAGATAACAATAAAGTCATCACATCTTTGAAAACTAGAAAAAAAAAAAGGAAGTTCCAAAAAGAACTTTGTTCTTTTTAAATTGGAATATTTAAATTTCCTACAATATTAATTTAAAAAATAGCAGTTTAAAAAAGTAAAGAACATTAGTTTTTCACTTTTCATCTTCTGGTAAAGTTTCAGGGGACATCGATTTATTAAAACATGATTCTATGTAACCTGAAGTTATCCATTCACATTCTATGACAATCTTTGCTCTACACTATTGTTCCTTTAACTCAATTTTTCTAATGGACTAGCATGAAATGTAATTTTCTCTGTTGGTTTTCTACTTGCCTAAGGATAATATCCTAGGTTGGAATCAACTCTAAATCTAAAGCTCACAACATTCTGGCAAAACCTGAACTCTCCAATCTATTTTCCCATAACGGCCAAGGCTAACTCTCTTGATTCACTCAACTTCGCACCATTCCTGAAGCCTGCCAGACTCCCTGACTCCACTTGGCACACCTTATTCATTTATCATCCTAAAGATGTGCACATTTTCCTTTGTCTGACAAGTTCTTATTTCATGTACATTTCAGTTTATTTGTCACCTTTTCTATTACAAACACACTGAACCTGCTATCATACAGAGCAAAATTAACTTATTGACAAAATAAATATTCAAATGTTAATACAAATTAAAATGTCTGAAATGAGAATACAAAATGCTTGAAGTTCTAGACTGCAAGTGCATGAGCACTTTTTGTGATATGCTTTATTTTTCTGGTCACATGAGTTTTTCAAAATTTAAAAGAGGTAAAATACCCATAGCAAAAGTTCTTAGCAAAACTTATTGCCCCAAATAACCGTTGATTACAGTTTTTCCCCCAGTTAAGTGTCCTTCAAGTTTTTATTTTATTTGTGAGAGAATTGATCCGGATGGCTTCTAATGTTTTTTTCTAATGCTGCCATTGACCAAAATTAAGGAATAATTTGTATGGAAAAAAGTGTTTGTATATATTTTTGCCATGAAAATCCATGAACTTAAGAGTGCTTAAGATTAAAAAATGATTTAATTCTTATACTACGCTCAGCATAAACAATGCAAGTACCTAAAACCATCTTCATTTTAGGGATTTTTATTTCTCTGAAATTATAGATCTAAAGCTCCTTAATCACATTTTGATCATTATCCCCTTCGTTTGACTTTCAAACTAATAGGCTCCTGTGTGCTTGTCTCTAGATCTGCTTCCTGATCATATAATTAAAATAATTAAACTAGCTGAGGAGTTAGATGGGATCCTTCAGAATTTCACAGTGATTTTTATAGTACATCTAATTTTGTATCATTAATCTCATTTTCAAATTAAGAATAGAATTATTTAAGGTACATAGTCACCAGAGGTTAATTGTAAAAGTATTTGAAATGAACGTATTTTTGTCTCCTCATCAACAGCCATGTTTTTCTCATCAATGAAAACATCTATATCAAAGCACTATTTGATAGTGTCTGGTCTTACATTTAGGTCTAGAATTCATTTTGAGTTTATTTTTGTGTATGGTGTTAGGGAGTGTTCTAATTTCATTCTTTTACATGTAGCTGTCCAGTTTTCCCAGCACCACTTATTGAAGAGATTGTCTTTTCTCCATTGTATACCTTTGCCTCCTTTGTCATAGATTATTTGACCACAGGTGCGTGGGTTTATCTCTGGACATTCTATCTTCTTCCATTGATCTATGTTTCTGTTTTTGTGCCAGTACCATATTGTATTGATAACTGTAGCTTTGTAGTATAGCCTGAAGTCAGGGAGTCTGATTCCTCCAGCTCCGTTTTTTTCCTTCAAGACTGCTTTGGCTATTCCGGGTCTTTTGTGTCTCCATACAAATTTTAAGATGATTTGTTCTAGTTCCAAAAAAAATGCTATTGGTAATTTGATAGGGATTTCATTGAATGTGTAGTTTGTTTTGGGTAGTATAGTCATTTTCACAATATTGATTCTTCTAATCCAAGAACATGGTATATCTCTCCATCTGTTGGTATCATCTTTAATTTCTTTCATCAGTGTCTTATAGTTTTCTGCATACAGGTCTTTTGTCTCCCTAAGTAGGTTTATTCCTAGGTATTTTATACTTTTTCTTGCAATGGTAAATGAGAGTGTTTCCATAATTTCTGTTTCAGATTTTTCATCATTAGTATATAGGAGTGCAAGAGATTTCTGTGCATTAATTTTGTATCCTGCAACTTTACCAAATTCATTGTTTAGCTCTAGTAGTTTTCTGGTCGCATTTTTAGGATTCTCTATGTATAGTATCATCTCATCTGCAAACAGTGACAGCTTTACTTCTTCTTTTCCAACTTGTATTCTTTTTATGTCTTTTTTCTTCTCTGATTGCCATGGCTAGGACTTCCAAAACTATGTTGAATAATAGTGGTGAGAGTGGATATCCTTTTCTCGTTCCTGATCTTAGAGGAAATGTTTTCAGTTTTTCACCATTGAGAATGATGTATGCTGTGGGTTTGTCATATATGGCCTTTATTATGTTGAGGTAGGTTCCCTCTATGCCCACATTCTTGAGAGTTTTTATCATAAATTGGTGTTGAATTTTGTCAAAAGTTTTTTTCTGCATCTATTGAGATGATCATATTGTTTTTATTCTTCAATTTGTTAATATGGTGTATCACATTGATTGATTTGCGTATATTGAAGAATCCTTGTATCCCTGGGATAAATCCCACTTGATCGTGGTGTATGATCCTTTTAATGTGTTGTTAGATTCTGTTTGCTAGTATTTTGTTGAGGATTTTTGCATGTATATTCATCAGTAACATTGGTCTGTAATTTTCTTTTTTTGTAGGATCTTTGTCTGGTTTTGGTGTCAGGGTGATGGTGGGCTCATAGAATGAGTTTGGGAGTGTTCCTTTCTCTGAAATTTTTTGGAAGAATTTGGAAGAATTTGAGAAGAATTTGAGAAGAATTTAACTCCTCTCTAAATGTTTGAAAGAATTCACCAGTGAAACCATCTGGTCCTGGACTTTTGTTTGTTAGAAGATTTTTTTATTTTTATTTTGTGGTACGCGGGCTTCTCACTGTTGTGGCCTCTCCCGTTGTGGAGCACAGGCTCAGCGGCCATGGCTCACGGGCTCAGCCGCTCCGCGGCATGTGGGATCCTCCCAGACCAGGGCATGAACCCATGTCCCCTGCATTGGCAGGCGGACTCTCAACCACTGCTCCACCAGGGAAATCCTGTTAGAAGATTTTTAATCACAGCTTCAATTTCATTACTTATGATTGATCTGTTCATGTTTTCTGTTTCTTCCTGGTTCAGTCTTGGAAGGTTATAACTTTCTAAGAATTTGTCCATTTTTTCCAGGTTGTCCATTTTATTGGCATAGAGTTGCTTGTAGTAGTCTCTAAGGATGCTTTGTATTTCTGCAGTGTCTGTTGTAACTTCTCCTTTTTCATTTCTAATTTTATTGACTTGAGTCCTCTCCCTCTTTTTCTTGATGAGTTTGGGTAATGGTTTATCATTTTTTTTTTATCTTCTCAAAGAACCACCTTTTAGTTTTATTGATCTTTGCTATTGTTTTCTTTGTTTCTATTTCATTTATTTCTGCTCTATTCTTTATGATTTCTTTCCTTCTGCTAACTTTGGGTTTTGTTTGTTTTTCTTTCTCTAGTTCCTTTAGGTGTAAGGTTAGATTGTTTACTTGAGATATTTTTGTTTCTTGAGGTAGGCTTTTATAGCTATAAACTTCCTTCTTAAAACTGCTTTTGCTGCATCCCATAGGTTTTGGATCTTCGTGTTTTCATTGTTATTTGTCTGTAGGTATTTTTTGATCTCCTCTTTGATTTCTTCAGTGATCTCTTGGTTATTTAGTAACATATTGTTTAGCCTCCATGTGTTTGTGTTTTTTTACGTTTTTTTCCCTGTAATTCATTTCTAATCTCATAGCATTGTGGTCACAAAAGATGCTTGATATGATTTCAATTTTCTTAAATTTACTGAGGCTTGATTTGTGACCTAAGATGTGATCTACCCTGGAGAATGTTCCGTGCGCACTTGAGAAGAAAGTGTAGTCTGCTGTTTTTGGATGGAATGTCCTATAAATCTCAATTAAATCTATCTGGTCTATTGTGTCATTTAAAGCTTCTGATTCATTATTTATTTTCAATTTGGATAATCTGTCTGTTGGTGGAAGTGAGGTGTTAAAATCCCCCTCTATTATTGTGTTATTGTCAATTTCCTCTTTTATAGCTGTTAGCAGTTGCCTTGTGCATTGAGGTGCTGCTATTTTGGGTGCATATATATTTATAATTGTTATATCCTCTTCTTGGATTGATTCCTTGATCATTATGTAGTGTCCTTCCTTGTCTCTTGTAATATTCTTCATTTTAAAGTCTATTTTATCTGATATGAGTATTGCTACTCCAGCTTTATTTTGATTTCCATTTGCATGGAATATATTTTTCCATACCCCCACTTTCAGTCTGTATGTGTCCCTAGGTCTGAAGTGGGTCTCTTGTAGATAGCATATATATGGGTCTTGTTTTTATTTCCATTCAGTGAGCCTGTGTCTTTTGGTTGGAGCATATAATCCATTCATGTTTGAGGTAATTATTGATATGTATGCTCCTATGACCATCTTCTTAATTGTTTGGGGTTTGTTTATGTAGGTCCTTTTCTGCTCTTGTGTTTCCCACTTAGAGAAGTTCCTTTAGCATTTGTTTTAGAGGTGGTTTGGTGATGCTGAATTCTCTTAGCTTTTGCTTGTCTGTAAAACTTTTGATTTCTCCATCGAATCTGAATGAGATTCTTGCCGTGTAGAGTAATCTTGGTTGTAGGTTCTTCCCTTTCATCACTTTAAGTATATCATGCCACTCCCTTCTGGCTTGTAGAGTTTCTGCTGAGATACACCTGTTAACCTTATGGGAGTTTCCTTGTATTTTATTTGTCGTTTTTCCCTTGCTGCTTTCAATAATTTTTCTTTGTCTTTAATTGTTGCCAATTTGATTACTATGTGCCTCGTCATGTTTCTTCTTGGGTTTATCCTGTATGGAACTCACTGTGCTTCCTGGATTTGGGTGGCTATTTCCTTTCCCATGTTAGGGAAGTTTTCGACTATAATATCTTGAAATATTTTCTCTGGTCCTTTCTCTCTCTTTTCTCCTCCTGGGACCCCTATAATGCGAATGTTGTTGCATTTAATGTTGTCCCAGAAGTCTCTTAGGCTGTCTTAATTTCTTTTCATTCTTTTTTCTTTAGTCTGTTCCACAGCAGTGAATTCCACCATTCTGTGCTCTAGGTCACTTATCCGTTCTTCTGCCTCAGTTATTCTGCTATTGATCCCTTCTGGTGTAGTTTTCATTTCAGTTATTGTATTGTTAATCTCTGTTTGTTTATTCTTTAATTCTTCTAGGTCTTTGTTAAACATTTCTTGCATCTTCTCGATCTTTGCCTCCATTTCTTTTCCGAGGCCCTGAATCCTCTTCACTATCATTATCCTGAATTCTATCTCCACTTCATTTAGTGCCTATCTCCACTTCATTTAGTTGTTTTTCTGGGGTTTTATCTTATTCCTTCATCTGGTATATAGCCCTCTGCCTTTTCATTGTGTCTATCTTTCTGTAAATGTGGTTTTCGTTCCACAGGTTGCAGGATTTCAGTTCTTCTTGCTTCTGCTGTCTGCCCTCTCATGGATGAGGCTATCTAAGGGGCTTGATGGAAGGGACTGTTGGTGGCTAGAGCTGACTGTTGCTCTGGTGGGCAGAGCTCAGTAAAACTTTAATCCACTTGACTGTTGATGGGTGGGGCTGGGTTCCCTCCCTGTTGGTTGTTTGGCCTGAGGCAACCCAACACTGGAGCCTACCTGGACTCTTTGGTGGGGCTAATGACAGACTCTGGGTGGCCTCACTCCAAGGTGTACTTCCTAGAACTTCTGCTGCCAGTGCCCTTGTCCCCACAGTGAAACAGGGCCACCCCCCACCTTGGCAGGGGACCCTCCAACACTAGCAAGTAGATCTGGTTGAGTATCCACTGGGGTCACTGCTCCTTCCCCTGGGTCCTGATTCACACACTACTTTGTGTGTGTCCTCCAAGAGTGGAGTCTCTGTTTCCTCCAGTCCTGTTGAAGTCCTGCAATCAATTCCCACTAGGCTTCAAAGTCTGATTCTCTAGGAATTCCTCCTCCCATTGCCAGACCCCCATGTTGGGGAGCCTGATATGGGGCTCAGAATATTTACTCCAGTGGGTGGACTTCTGTGGTATAAGTGTTCTCCAGTCTGTGAGCCACCCACCCACTAGTTATGGGATTTGATTTTACTGTGATTGAGCCCCTCCTACCATCTCATTGTGGCTTCTCCTTTGTCTTTGGATGTGAGGTATCTTTTTTTGTGAGTTCCAGTGTCTTCCTTTCAATGATTGTCCAGCAGCTAACTGTGATTCTGGTGTTCTCGCAAGAGGGAGTGAGAGCATGTCCTTCTACTCCACCATCTTGGTTCCTCCTCTTTGGAACATATATTTACATAAACAAGTCTTCAATCACAAAAGCAGAATCTGGCATAGTACAGTTAAAAAATATTTGTAGAAAGACAAAATTATCATTTTTGTTTGTATTCATTTTATTAATTGATATACTGAAAGTCATTTTAAATGTTCATTTACAATTGGCAAGTTTTCTGTATGTGGACGATCAAATTATATAATTTGTTTCTTTCTCTTGCCCTTTGTCTTATTCATAGTATCTTATTTATTGGTAAAGGCTAATTACATATTAAGAATATGTAGGTTTTATCTCTCATCTGTGTAGCATTTTTCACTTGATTTTTTAAATTTAAGTTTGTCATAAAGATATTTTATATCTTCTGTATCTAAGCTATCTTTTGCTTTGACTTTTCTGACATAATTATGTCAATGAAATTATTTTTCACCACAGTGAAAAAAATTGGCTAAACATTTAAAATACAAATTGTATTAAAAATTGAATAAAATTTTTATCTGTAATGCATTCTATACTTTCAAGTTTATATTATTGAACCATCTGTGATATATTTTGTTTAATATGATATAGGGCCTCTTGCATTTATTTATTTATCTACCTATTTATATATCAATATATTTGTTGTGAGCGACATTGTTAATTTTCTGTTTTACTGATCTTCTGTGAGGACCTTAAGGTTTTAATAAATATATCTTCAAAATAAATTCCCACATGTAACACTTCTTTTTTCAGAACTTTCCAGATTAGTTCATATAATTTCTGCCAGATGAAATTAAAATAATTTGAAATTATTTTATAAAGGTATAATCACACTTGTGTTAATGAACTACTTAGGTACTTGATTTTGTCTTTTGTTTGTTTTGCTACAGATTTGGAAAAAATGTACTTTTGTTTGCTTGTGAGGCATTTGAGTTTTATTATCAACCATCTGAAACTGTGTAAATAACTCTTCTTATATTTTCCTTTGAATGACAGTACAGGAAATGTTTGTGAACAAAGCTATTTTTTATATGCTTCAAATCAGATCCTTATTTTTATTTACTAGATAAGATGCTCATCATAAACTCAGAGCAGAATTGAAATAAATTTAAAATAAAAACTACCATACAGTCTAGAATTAATATTTTTAAATGACTTCAAAATAATGTATGGTGTATACTTTCTAGTCATAAATACCAGGTAAAGTCACCTCTTACTTTTTTATTATACCTGTTTTTTCTTTTATAGCATTATTTGACATAAGTCAAATAACTTAGTCTATATTTAATGTCTGGATCTTCTACTATACTAATTATTACTGGAGAGTAGGAACCTAGTAGGTCTTCTCTGTATCATTTAGTGCTGCATCCAAAGTACTGATCCTGACACACAGTAAGTCCCCAATAAATATCTGCTGAACATGTGAATTCACACTTGGGTTAAATTTTTCTGAATGAAAATTAGAAAATTATTTCATGTGAATATAAAATACAGGAGTCTGAAATTATTTCTGAAATACATTCTTAAGTACAAATTGCTAGGAAGAGAGAAAGCATCAACAATCAGTTATTTTTTGCTTATTTCCTCAGTCACTGACATTTTGCAAGAAACTGCAAACAAACCAATTCAATAAACATTTAAAATATTTTGACTTATCAAATTTGATCTTACAACACTTGCAACTTGTAAAGCTCTGTGGACATAATTATTACTGAAATGCACTAGGAGGGGAATATATGAAAGCATCAAATAATGAGTTAATTTGATAATTATCCTGGAGACTGTTCAGGTATATAGCTGGAGAGCCATTATACAAAATAGCTTAATTCTGTTTCTAAGGTCCTCTTCCTCCTACAAAGACACACTTAATTTTGTGGAAATTTTCAATATTCAATTATCAAACATTATTTTCCAATCACTTATCAACCATTTATCTAGAATATTTTGTTAATTTGATCATTATGATACTTGCACTAACAGGATGAAATAATAGCCTGTGTCAGATTAGCTCTTGAAATGGTCAAATGAAACCAAATTAATAAATAAGGATTTTTGACAGCCACTTTGTCTAGTCTTTTCAACAACAGCATAAACCATTATAATTCAATTTCCTTTAATTATCCTTGACCTCGATTTCTTCTTCTATTTAATAAATATTGAGCTGATTCATCTTTGTGGCCCCAAATTTATCTTTTGAATATCAATATAAGGTTTAATGAAGGTTAAAACATAGAAATGTCCTATTTTTAGAGCTTTTGTTTTATTCAGAATTATTCTATTTTAATTGAAAATCGTTTGTATTTTAAGCAGTCAACATTTATAAGTTCATTGGTGGCAGGGAAAGTGGGATTTTTTTCTTAACCTATCTATCTGAAAACAGTGTGTACGAGGCTTAGAAAAAGTAACCCCTGTCCCAGAGTGAATTTGGGCTTCCCATTGCTATTGATTTCTCTCTCTCCTGAGCCAGCAAATCAAATACCTTCAACCTGGCCCTTCAAATCCTCTGGCTGGTGCTCATCATCATTCTCTCCTACTGCTTTATCTCTTTGAAAGTCTTCTTTCTATTTCTTCCTTTATGATCCAATGCCACTTCAAAGTTTTCATCATGTCTCTTTCTACAGAAAAACATCATCCCAGCTCAACTATTTGGTAAAAAAGATTAACAGACAAGGAGTCCAAGTACTAGAGATCTAGGGTTGAATACGTCATTTAAATAACCATGTCTCTCTCAAGAAAATATTCTCATACTCTGTTTTCTTTCTGCCTAGAGAGAATACATGCAATTGTTCTCCCAGCTGCTCAGGATTCTTGGTAGGAAAGGTACTGGAAAAACTGTGGACTTTTGAACCAGAAAATCCAAGTTTCAAATCCCCACTCTATGGTGAAAAATTCAGATTTGTTTTAAGAAAAAGATAATCTTCTAAAAATGTAAAATTGTGAATATCATGCAAATATAAAAATGAACACATTCTGTAGATTTTATTCTTCTCATGAATGAGGAAACTAGGAAGATGCTATATACATGCTGTGTGTGTGTGTGTATCAGTTATGTTGAAATGATTATGTAAACAGATGCAAAGCTGGTTTTCCACATGGCAGAAAGGAAGGAAAATGCTATTCTATAGGACCAGAAGGTTTGCACATCTATCAGTTAACTACAACTTAACAAGATATTGTACAGTAGCTTAAAGACAGTGAAAGGCTAGCATCAGATAACCTGGAAGAATGTCCTCTAGACAATGCATAATTTTACATTGAAATCCAATTTTTTTCTAGAGGTGATTGAAAATGATTACCTATTTGTGCCTCAACTTCCTCATCTGCAAGTTGTGGAATTCTTGTGAGAACTATTTTTGAGGTAATGCTCATTTACCTCAAAATGCTCATTTTGAGGTAATGCTACATAGCTCACTGAACAGGAATTTCCTTCTCTTCCCTAATATGTATGATTACATAATTTAAATTGCATATTATTATTCAAATCAAATATTTTATTATCTCTTAAGCTATTCCCAGGAGACAATGCTGCAGAATTATTGCTTGGAGTGCAAAGTTAAAGATTATTTAATTTTTCCCTCTCACTTTCAGAAGACATATTTGAGACCTGTGAGAATGAAAGTGATGTGACTAGATATTTTGTCTACCTGATAGCTGAAGTTCAAACTGCAGTCCACGTAACTGATATGCATTACATTTGGCATGACAAGGCCTTAACCATTATTTATAACCAGGGATCATTTGTATCACTCATTACATTTTACGATTTATTTTGTACTTTCAATTTTTGACAATTATTAAAAATTAATTTTCTTAATGTCATGGATGATTCTAGAAGGTGTGTTTCTGCAGGTCCAATTGTGATTTGCTGTTGTTGATATTCATTTTGTTATTTTTGAGAATATATTTGGACACTAAAGTAAATGAATTTCATTTTTAATAACTGAATTTGAATATAGAAGGTAAACTTTGAAGTAAAATACTACTATATCCACTTTCACTTTTTCTACACAGTGTTTCATCAATATTATAATGCTGTTTTTGCTGCTCTTACAGCAATTTACCATTTTCTTTGGTCTATATTCTCAGAGGATGCTTTGAAAATTCTCAATTCCACCTACCCACAGCTGTCCTGGAAAATGATGTGCCTAGTTGCATATTTTAGCATATATTTTAGAATCTAGGAAATCACCAAGGTGATGTTTAGTAAGGCAAATACTTGAACAAATTTAGGTACTCTGGTTAAATAACTCATCTCTGGCAGTGCTAAATATCATATGTGTTTGTTATACAAGCTCCTGGGTCAACAAATTACACATAGTCAGTATTAACAGCAAATGTTGATCTTATTATAGCAATTTGACAGTATTCCCCTGAAGACTACCTTTACTTGTTTCAAAGATACTGTTCTGATGTGTAGATAAAAAATTGGATGAGTAGAATCCAAAAGGTTCAACAAACTAGTGAATTTAACAAAAGAGAAAAAGACTCACAGATATAGAGAACAAACTAGTGGTTACCAGTGGGGAGAGGGAAGGGAGGGAGAGGCAATATAGGGGTAGAAGATTAAGAGGTAGCAATCATTATGTATAAAATAAGCTACAAGAATATATTGTTCAACACAAGGAATATAGCAAATATTTTATAATAACCATAAATGGAATATAACCATTTTTTTTTCTTTTTGCAGTACGTGGGCCTCTCACTGTTGTGGCCTCTCCCTTTGCGGAGCACAGGCTCCGGACGCGCAGGCTCAGCAGCCGTGGCTCATGGGCCTAGCTGCTCTGCGGCATGTGGGATCTTCCTGGACCGGGGCACAAACCCGTGTCTCCTGCATCGGCAGGTGGACTCTAAACCACTGCGCCACCAAGGAAGCCCTGGAATATATCCTTTAAAATTGTGAATCACTATACTGTACACATGTAACATATAATATTGTATATCAACTATACCTCAATTAAAATTTTTAAAATAAAATAAAATGCTAGGTTAACATTAAAAATATATATATCTGACAATGTTAAACTTTGCCAGAGCCATGTGGTCATAGAAAAGAGTCAAGATTAAGAAATCTGCCCCCCTCTCCCAAAAATGGCTTACTTCTAGAAACATCTTTCCCCATAGGACCTGGATAAGACTCATGGATGCCACTGTAGTTTACCTTACAAGGCCAGAAAAAGATCCTTCAAATTCCCACTCTTTTCCTCATAAATGATTAGCTGAACTGCTTTTCCCCACTGATCTCAATAGGGACAAAATGCTTGTTACCCAAACTTTGGTTATGATTCCCTCTTTTACCAGGGCCCCAAATTTGGCCCACCCTCAGCCTGAGCCATCATACAGCTCCTCTAGAAAATAGGCTCACCTCAGGGTAAAACTTTCTCTGATTGTCTGATCATGCTACATTTTCATCCCATTTCCACACACCTGTTTCTTTGTATCCTTGTGTATCCCTCCATATAAGAGAAAATCCCTTTCTGTGTAATGTTTTGAGATGCTTGCAGATCATTTTTTCTATTACAGAGCTTTTTCTCTATTACAATAGTCCCTTTTACTTTTCTTACAATATTTTCTTTGGATTAGTATCTCCTTAGTAAGTCCAGATTTGATTTTTGTTTGACATATCATAGACTATTACACACCTGTGGAATAAATCTGGGTTGGTTTCCCATTGCATCAGCCACCCCTCTGTTCTCCTCACTCCCATAACCTTCTGGACTCCCATCTCAGGTAACATGATTTCTTGACATTATTCAGTTCCTGAGATCTGTGCTCAATTCTTTGTCTGCTACACTATGTTTTCAGCTTCTGAATATAGGTAAGAACCAAAGAGCCTCCATTTTTAAACCTTTATCTGTTTAGTTATTACTACGCTTAAACTAAGTAGGTAGGTGCATTTTCTGTGCAATTCAAGTGGTCCAGGAATGTGATCCTGCTTAAAAACATTCTCCACTGCCTATTTTAGTTTCTGAAGTAAAATGAGCAATGGGGGAGTATCTGGAAACCTGAGTTTCAATCCTCTCACTTTAATTTGTGTCTCCTTGGGGCATGTCTCAATTTCTTTGATCCCTAATTATCTTATCTGTATATGATAATGTTAACACTTATTCTGTCTTCCTTAGATGGTCTGATATATATTTAACAAGGATGGTATATAAAACTGTTTCATAATTTATAAATCACTATACAGATGCAATGGGTTATTACTACTTTAGTCTTACTAAGATTGCTTTCTGGTTAGGGCATTTTCTCTTGGTTTTTATTGCAAGTGTATTATAGTGTTTTTCTTTATTTCTTCAAGTTTATTTACATATTATTATGAACTTCAGCTAGCTAATAAATTATAGCCTTCTTTATAGGAGAGTCTGGTGAAAGTGATTTGGAAGTAGCACGTCAAAGATTTCTATGGTGAGGGCAAAATCCTCTTGGGCCTTGGTAAAATAAACCTACCATTCAAAGAAAAAGAAACGTTAAACCAATAAAATTTGAGAGAGGCTGGGGATGAGGAAGAACCAGGTGACTGGGAGTGGGAGTGTCCCAGAGGCCATTAGTTTTCTCTAAATATTTCATAGGCAGTGACGTTGGGGCCAAACTACTAATTCTGGCCAATGAATTTGTGTGAATGTTGTGTTTATGTTGCCTCAAAGCTAAAACATTTAGATCTGTTGTGATTCCTCTATCCTTATCTTCCCTTTCCATGGGAAGATATGCCAGATAAAACATCCCTCTATTGACAGAAGTCTTCTTTGAGAGATATTTAATCATAAGTTGTTAGGCTACTGAGACTTGGGGGATACTTTGATGTCACAGTATAGCCTAGCTTAGCCTGATTTGTAAAAAACAAACAAACATGGTATTATGTGGATATTTTAAATTGGAATAGCTTATTATATTAATGGCTCTATTATTATTAAAGCCTAACATGCAAATGGCCTTGAAGAAGAGCTGGAATCAAGTAGACACCTATCAAATGGTAGTTATGATGATGAAGATATAGCTGTTGATGTTGATGATGATGAAGAATCAGGGAGTTTTCACTTAGATATCTAAATTCAACATAAAAACAGATACAGAGACAATTGGAACAAAACTGAGAACCCAAGGTAAACCCATGTGTATATAGTCAACTAATATTTGATAAGGAAGCCAAGAATACTCAATGGAGAAAGGATAGTCTCTTCATTAACTGTGTTGGGAAAACTGGATATCCACATGCAAAAGAATGAAACTGAACTTCTATCTTATATCACTCATAAAAATGAACTCAAACTGGATTAAACACTTATTAAATGTAACACCTGAAACCATAAAACTCCTAGAAGACTACATGGGGAAAAACTCCTTGACATTGGTTTTGCAACAGATTTTTGGGTTTAATACCAAAAAAAAGCAAAAAAAAAAGCAAAAATAAACAAGTGGGACTTCATCAGAATTAAAATCTTATGCACAGAAAAAAAATCAACAAAACTAAAAGACAACCTATGTAATGGGAGAAAAAAAATTGAAATTTATGTATCTGATAGGGGTAACATCCAAATATGTAAAGACCTCATACAACTCAATATAAGGAAAAACAATCAAATTTTAAAAAGAAACTGAATAGCCATTTTTCCAAAATAGATATACAAATGGCCAACAGATAAATGAAAATGTGCAACATCACTCATCATCAGGGAAATGCAAATGAAAACCACAGTGAGATATCATCTCACATCTGCTAGAATGGCTGGTATCAAAAAAATAAGAGAAAACAAATGTTGACGAGGATGTGGAGAAAAGGGAACCCTTGTACACCTTGGAGGGAATGTAAATTGGTGCAGCCACTATGGAAAACAGTATGAAAGCTTCCTGAAAAAATTAAAAATAGAACTATCGTATAATGCAACAATCCCACTTCTAGGTATTTATCGGAAGAAAATGAAATCACTATCTGGAGGACATATCTTCACATCCATGTTCATTACCTCATTATTTCATGTAAACCAAGACACTTAGGAAAAAACCTAAGTGTCTGTCAAGGGACGAATATGTAAAGAAATGTGGTATTGCATATAATTATATAGAATATTATTCAGCCATAAAAAAAAAAGGAAATCTTGCCATTTGTGACTCATGGATGAACCTGGAGGCCATTATGGTAAGTGAAGTAAATCAGACATAGAGAGACAAATGTCATATGATATCACTTATATGTAGAATCAAAACAAACCAACAAAAACCCACAGTACTCATAGACACAGAGAATAGATTGGACGTTGTCAGGAGTGAGGGAACAGGAGGGTGGGGGAAATAAATGAAGGTGATTCAAGGGTACAAACTTCCAGTTATAAGATGAATGAGTTCTGGGGATCTAAGGTACAGCTTGGTGATTATAGTTAATAATACTCTGCTGTGTACTTGATAGTTATTAAGAGAGGCAATCTTAAAATGTTCTCACCAAAAAAAAAAAAAAAAAAAAACTATGTAAGAAGATGGACTCACATAGTATTGACTAACTTATTGTGGCAATTATTTCACAATATAACATATGCCAAATCATTACGTTGTACACCCTAAATGTATACAATGTTATATGTCAATTATATCTCAAAGAAACTGGGAGAAAAATAAAAAAGATATAAATCTCTGACTTACAAAATATACGAACACAATAAAATTATTTCTCTGAGGCACTGACCTTGGAGGTGGTTATTCAGCAATAGTAACCAGAACAGCTTGATACAGTGCAAAATTTTGTAAAGGGTGGTAGACAACTTTTCTCCTCCTTCATCATAGTCACTTTCTTTGAGTAAAAGTTAGGATGGGCTCATACAAGACTTGTCTCCTTTATTTATTTTTCTCTATCAGTTCTCTGGAGGATATTTTGAGACGTAAATTGGAGGTATTTGAATATTCAGAGACATAAGCTAAAAAAAATACTAAAAGACATTTTCCTATAAACAGGAAAAATAGACCCATAATCCAAGCCTAAGACAGCTCATTTATCTTGGAATCACAACTTCCCACCTGCTTTCTTTTGCCTTTTGAAAATCCTTGCACTGCAGTCTTTTGGTCATGCTTTGAGTGGCACGTATACCACACACTTTTGAAGTAGATATTAATAAAACATTCAGTGTGCTCACCCTCTACCCTGATCATTGCCAGTGCTCTAGTTTTGTGTGACCAAAATGCTGGATTGATTGCATCTGTAAATACAAGGCCAGATTTAGAATTTTTCCTTAGCACAGAGATATCTAGAGCAGGTCAGTTCCTTGGTTAGGTGGGAACTTCTATGAGGTTTGAAAAGTGACATTCTTCACTGATAGGTTCTTTACATCCTCCCATAAACAAATACCATCTTTGACCCATTCTTTGTTTCAACACACATGTACTCACTGTGTTAATCGTTTTTTTTGAATAGAATATTTATTTGGGAATTGGGAGATAAGAATTCTATGAGTCACTTCGGTACAATGGCAGTGACTTTGAAAAAAAATTGTTTGTCTTGGCCTTCAAGTCTTTTCTGCTAAATGAAAATTTGATTTAGATTAGTGGTTGACAAAACTGGTTACCAGTAGAAATCCTTTTCTACATATATATAAAAAAAAAGTTAACCTGTTCTGCTTGACACTTCCTGATTCTTTTCCCTTCACGTGTGAAGAAGCAGGGTAAGAACACCGGATTCAATGATATTTCAAGTCCTATATTTTTATACAGCAAGCTTAATGACAACTGATTTGTGATGATCTTTTATATATATATTTATGATACACAAACACACACACACACCTTCTTTAGAGAGTTTTCAAAATTCAATGCAGTATTATTTATTATATTGTATTGAGGTGAAGTTCACATACAATAAAGTTGACCATTTTTAAGTGAAAAATTTGGTGGCATTTCGTACATTCAAAATTTTGTATGAACACCAACTCAAGCTAGTTCTAAAACATTTTCATCCTATTTATTATTTTTAAATAACTGTTTTTTTGTTCAAGAAATAATAAATTTTGGGACAATGTGAAAAGATGAGTCAAGATGAAAATTAAAATGAAATCAACTTTACTACTATAATAGAATGCTAGAATTAAAATTTTGGAGCAGATGTGTATGAACACACACACAAACACACTCATTTAATTTCATGGATTATCTTTTTTGCAATGTAATATAAACAAAATTGACAATATAAGAGTTTTGGATGTTCAAATTCAAATAATATTTGTAATCTATAGAAATACATGTTATTTCCAAGGAGCAGGAATAACTCTTAAAACGCAGGGAAAAGGCCCATGTGCCCTTACTAGTGTCAATAAAATATAACACAACTCAAATATACAGTTTTATATACAGGCTCAATGTGAATTCCCAAATTCCCAAATTTCTCATAAATGAACTAATATTAATGTATTACCTCAAAAAAATGCTCTGCTTGGACTCTACCTAAGGACAAGTACTTCCCATAATTTAACAACATGATGACACAAGCAAGAATGTGTACAATAGTAATTTTCACACAAAAATATACAGAACTCTGAAGGAGTGCCTGGGCGTTAATAAAAAGATGTAGTCAAAAGAGAGAATGAAGGAAAAAAAGTTTTTGCTGTTTTGTGTTTGTTTGTCTTTATAAATACGACTATCCAAGCCTACATGTTTAAGAATTTCTGGAGCACTCCAAACCTTTGCTTCTTCTACCTTCTTTGGTTAAAGCATTGATTCAGAAGTTGTGTATTATGAAGTTTGTATATCTATTTTGATTCTCCTATTGCTCTGTTCGACAGGGCTGCACACAGGAAATCATGAATTAGCAAAATGTTCTCCTAGTTCTATGTCTGGGTGAGGAGCAGTCAACCAATTTGCTGTCAAAATAGCTCTCTCACAGCAAATGGACATTAGAGACCATCCCCTCTGCAAAAGAGGGAGTTCCAAACTGGGCAGCAGTACAGTTGTGCATTATAACTTTTTCCCACTTATTAATATTCTATGACTGTTTTCTCATGACATCAAATATCTTTCTATGAAATTATTTTAATGACTAAATCCTTTTCCACTGTATGTTTGTTACCATAATTTATTTATTTATTGAGGAATTTGAACTGGCATTTCATGGGGAAAAATAGTGCCACCTTCATAGACAGGATGAAATGTCAGGAAAAATTACTTTGATTTAGCATAAATTTAAGACTTAGTATATTTGCTTGCTTTCTTGCCTGAGTATCTCAGGTTTTCTTTAATGTCATGCTCTACATGAAAATTTTCAGCTGAAGATGATTTTCCCCACAAGACCTCTGGAGATGTCTGGAGACAATTTTAGTCATCACAACCAGGGGAAGGGAGGGAGAGGGATACTGGTACCCGGTGGATAGAAGCTAGGAATGTTGCTAAACATCCCACAATGCACAGCACAGTCCACCCCCCAGCAAAATATTATCTGGTCCCAAATGTGAATAGTGCTGACATTGGGAAAACCAAGAACTTTTGTGGTTCTACAAGAACCACAAAGAAAAGGGAGGTGACTATTTCACACAGTTCACTTACCATGTTGCCTTTCTCACGGACACCTTTCGGACTTGTGTTAAACAATTCACATCACTAAAGATGATTTGCATGTGTGCTGTGTGGAGGCAGTTTTAATCATCTTAATACAGGAGAGTGTTGGCCCCTGCTCCTGCTTCTCTGAATGAACTTCCAAATGTGTGAAGCTACATCTCTCTCTTTGAACTAGAAATCCAGCTTTCTTCACTTCATGACTGCCATTCCTAAGTTTGAGAATGATGTTTCTGCACATAAGGGAAGAAATTTTAAGCTCAGTAGTTATTCTATTATCTAAGTGACTCCTGCTGAATATTACTGGGCCTGTTCTGCTTATATTTTATTATTTAGATGTTTTTTCTTACCCCCAGTGCTACATGGACTTTGCCTTAAAGCCAAGATTTTACACTGCTGCCTTCAATTTGCTCCATTTCTTTTACAGGTCTGGATCCTATACTTACTTCCTTCTCCTCCCTCAGTGGAAGCCCTTGGAAGCCCACACTGCACTTCTGGATCTATGAGCACAAATCTCTGAGATAAGACCCCTGCACACCTCTTTGGTACCCATGAACAATTTCTTTCCTCTCCTGGCCTATTGTTGCTCTGGCCTATGTCTGATTTGCATGGATACATACTTGACCCAAATATTGAGAGTCTACCATGTCTTGCCTTATCCCAACCTCATCATAGGATACTCTAATAAGTGGTCAATGTAGAGAAAAATTTTACCATACTGCTTTAACAAGAAATTCTCAGATAAACTGCACAACCATTACTAAGTCATTTTCTCCAATGGCCTTCGACATAAAACATTAAAATAGTGGTCAATACCTGGCTTACATGGATCAGTTAGAACAGCTTTTTAGTGAATTTCAAATTCCAGTTAAAAGATTCTAGTCCAAAAACAGATAGATTACTTACTCTCATGGAAAAGCAAGAAGTAACAGTGGGAATAGAGTTAAATTAGAGAGTACACACACATCAGGTGGTAACTGCAGTTGAGCTTCTATGGACGGCTGCCCTCTGAAAACATGCCAAGTTTTTCCACATTTTCTAATCTAATTAATAAAAGAAGCTACGTGTCAGCTTTTTAAAAGAAATTTTCCTAATATAATTATTGTCTCACATATTTTAAAAAATAGTCTATATAATCGAGAAAGAACATTGATACTTGTTTCTCTGGACACTAGCTTCTAGTTTGCAACCTTAACTCTACTTGGCTTGGGTTGCTTTTTTCCACACATGATAACCTTAAAGAATATTTTTGCAAACTGTGTGACAAACTAGCCATACTCAATGAACACTGGTAGGTTAAAAGTCTCAATCTTTTTTTTTTTTTTTTTTTTTGCGGTACGCGGGCCTCTCACTGTTGTGGCCTCTCCCGTTGCGGAGCACAGGCTCCGGACGCGCAGGCTCAGTGGCCATGGCTCACGGGCCTAGCCGCTCCGCGGCATGTGGGATCTTGCCGGAATGGGGCACGAACCCGTGTCCCCTGCATCGGCAGGCGGACTCTCAACCACTGCGCCACCAGGGAAGCCCAGAAGTCTCAGTCTTTGATTGACTGGAATAGCTATTGAATTTTTGCTTCCAAGCAGTATGATATTATATATATATATATAGTTTGTTTGCGGTACGCGGGCCTCTCACCGCTGCGGCCTCTCCCATGGCGGAGCACAGGCTCCAGACGCGCAGGCCCAGGGGCCACGGCTCACGGGCCCAGCCGCTCTGCGGCACGCGGGATCCTCCCAGACCAGGGCACGAACCTGCACCCCCCGCATCAGCAGGCAGACTCCCAACCACTGCACCACCAGGGAAACCCAGTATGATTATATTTTAAAATAAACTTTTTGGTACTTTAGCCCAAAGGAGTAAATGATGGGGAAATATAGGTGCTACAAGAGGATGGTAGGTAGGGAGTCCTTAGTGTGTAAGAGGTGAAGGTTTTCAGCTCCTCTAAATAATAATTAGCATCTGTAAAATGATTTATAATTAATATTCCATGCCAAAATATTAATGAATTGGATGCACAGAATAACTTATGTAAGGCAGCTCCTAATATGTTCATTTAACAAATTTTAAAAATTTGAAGATTTGGTAAATACAGATTTTAAGTAAAAACACTAAGCTCAGATACTGATGATCTGACTTCAAGTTTCAGATTCCACCCATTGCACAAGGCTGATTGTATTTGAAACATAAAGTCTGCACATCCATCTTCATAAGCTTGCCCAAGGGTCTAAACTAAACAAGGTACTGACACAGTGACTTTGAAACATAGAATTACATTAGTGCCTCTACTATCACCTACAGATGAAGGAAGCCTGAGTATTATCATCCCCTAACACTTCAGTACTCAAGGGACCCCTAAGAAAGGGAACCATGGAGTGGCCTGACAATTGCCCCTAGCTTTTCAGTTAAAAACAATGTTAAATGAAAAAAATACATACTGTGCTTACAACTGTGTGCTATCCTGACATTCAAAAATAATGATGACCAAAGGCAGTTTCTTTATTGTGTAGCATATGTGAGTGTAATTACATGTCTTCCTCAGGACAAAATGCAAAACTGATCCTTTTTTTTTTTTTTTAGCAGAGCTTGTAGGCTATATTAAAATCTTACCCAAAGGAAAATTTGAAATTATTTTTGTTCCTGAACTGAACATGATTTGATTTTTGTTTAACATAATTTCCAAATTAATGGTCTAAAAGAAGTATTTGGCTTCCAAATTCCCCCAGTCTTTATTCATGGATTTCAAACTGTGAAGAAAATTGGAGAATTTTCTAGTGCATTTGGTCCAAGGTGATTTCTATTGGTCTTTGGGAAAATCATAACCTTTTCCTCTGTTTTTTCTCTCTGACCCTTGCAGGAAGAAATTCTAATATTGTATCCCCTGATAAAGGTATGACTTTGCAAAGGAGTAAAAGTTATTTTATTCCCACAGAACATTGGTATAAAACTATTTACAGATTCTCTAACACTGAGGACTTATTTTTCCCAATGGCTGTTAAAGATCTGCTCTGGGCCTCCTGCTTTTTTGGGTGGGCCTGAATTCCTAAGAGAGATGGGCAGAAACTTAGATGAGATGAGCCACAGGGGAAAGTATGCATGGAGAGAATGGCTTAGCTTCTACTTTGTATGATAAGGATTTGTTGTTAAGACTGTTAAATGGAGTGCAGGGTACAGGATGGCTCACACAAAGACCACCAGAGAAACCAGTATAGAGAAGTGTATCACTCACAAGGCCTGGAAGAAGTATGAGGCATACTTGGAGGGTCCACACAAGGAGGTAAAAGCAGGCGCAGGCAGAGAGGGAGGCAGGGCCTGAGGCACATGCCTATAGCAGGGTCCATGGGTGGGATGCTTTGATGTTCCCAGGTTAAGGCCAGATTGGTCAATTAACCACCAAGGGAAGGTCCTGGGAGGTAGGGAGATTTTTGATCTGTTGGGGAAGTCGTATCAGGACCTTATACTTATGTGTGATTCTGCAGTCTGTTATCTAGGGCATGCACTTGCATGAGGTGGCTAGTGTCAGTTTAAGACTCCCTCAGCTTCCTGGCCAAACAAAATACATGCTGCAGCAGCAATACCATGGAGTAGCTTACTTAAACTCTTGACAGAAGAACATATCTTTACTATTTTCTACTCTTTCTTAGTCTTATCTTTGTCTTTTTTCAATATAATAGTAGCAAGTTTTAAAGGGCCATATAAACATAGTGTGGGCCTAGAGAAGAATTAACATAAACATTAAATTCGGGCTTCCCTGGTGGCGCAGTTGTTGAGAGTCCACCTGCCGATGCAGGGGACGTGGGTTCCTGCCCCGGTCCAGGAAGATCCCACATGCCGCGGAGCGGCTAGGCCCATGAGCCGTGGCCACTGAGCCTGCGCGTCCGGAGCCTGTGCTCCACAACGGGAGAGGCCACCACAACAAGAGACCCGCGTACCGGAAAAAAAAAAAAAAAAAAAAAAACATTAAATTCTATATTTGGTTAGGAAGTGTACATATAGGTTTGGACATCAAACAGGTGTTAGCATTTGCAGAAAGGAGGTTGGACTAAAATAAATACAGTAATGCACATACCTCTGTGCATATACCTACCTGTTTGTATTATTCTAGTTATATTTGCCAACTTTTTCCATATTAATCACAAAAGGTATGAATTAGCAAGCAAGAAATGTATGGATTGGAGAACTAGGGTCAGACATGCACAAAGATCTGTGTTTTGTAAGTTAGACTTACTCTCCCAACTGTTGTCATAGTTGGATTTAAAATGAGCAAAAGCTCACGCAAAATTCATTTTATGATATTAAAATGATATGATATTAAAATCAAAATTCAAATATGATAGTGTGAGAAACATTTAAGTTTTAAAAGAATAAATGTATGGCTTTAAAGTTAACTTGGGTTTGTATGAAACCTTGTATTGCAAAGGCAGCCACACTTCTCATAAGCAAGTTTATGCATTGAGAAAGGGTATTGAATTTTGTATCTAAGGTAATTAGCTTTGGATAGAGATGGGGATCCTTTTCTGAAGATGCATTTGTTGTGCTGATGAGTAGAATTTATATGGAGCATAGCGCTATATCAGTATATTTAAAGCTCTTTTAATGTTTATATTTAGTGATGGAATTAGAGAGGAGGTGACTTGCTTTCTAAAATGTAGGTGTTTGAAACTTATATTATCATATTTATACAAATATTATTGACTCTCTGATGGTTAGAAATAGGGGTCATTTCAGCTTCAAAGTATTCATCCAGCTGGATACATTCCAAGGATTCTGAAAAGATACCTGTTGTCAGAAACCCTCCAATAGAACATATATATATGTGTGTAACTGATTCACTTTGTTGTAAAGCAGAAACTAACACACCATTGTAAAGCAATTATACTCCAATAAAGATGTTAAAAAAAAAACCCTCCAATAATGGCCAAAATTATAGTTCCATTAGATTTTTTCTATTAGAACAATAGAGAAGTATTTTTCATAAAATATTCCTTCTTTACTTCTGCCTGGAGAATCAGCTTCAGCAGTAGAGATCAGATCAAGAATTCAGAGGTTCAAGATGTAGCCATCTCTTTTTTTTTTTTCCAATCTCAAGTGTATACATATCTTTATCCAGACACTATGCTGCTACTACCAGTTCCCTTAATCACCTGATATTATTAACCCTCCATTTTGAGGAAGCTTCAATTCTATCTCAGCTCTGCTGCTTATACAGAAATGTCACCATAAATCAGAAAGACTCCCTGCTCCCCATGGAGCCAGATTCCTGAGATACACTGATCAGGGTCAGAGAAGACATTTGAGATGTCAAATTTAAGGATAAGAATATTGCAAAGCCTGGGTTGAAACTGTTTAATACAAAGTCAGACCAAAACTTCCAAGGGATGTCAGAAAGAAAATGTATCATATAAAGTTACAGAGACACCAATGAGGTTTTTAAACAAGAAAACTGAAAAAGTAGAGTTAAAGGGTCAGAGTTTCTTGTTCCCTGCTAGACAGTCCATGGGTACTGAGCAGGATGATGTCACTTCTTTGATCTATTCACCACGGCCTACAATGTGATTGAGATGAAGATGTCAACTTCAGAAAATTTGGGAGTAGTGGTATCTGTAGGTATTTATGGACCATCTGAAAGGAAGAGTTGTAAATATGTTATTTATTATTATTTTTTGTTGTTTTGGCTTTACTATAACATTGCTCCTACATAATTTGTTGTCATGGGATAACAGAAAGAACAATAGCAAATATATATAATAAACAAACAAACATAAAAAACAAATCCATTTCCCTTTGTTTCAATAGAGTTTCTATACCTAAAAGGGATGGGTAATTTGTTATTGCCATTAATATATCTCTCACCTAATTAGCAGGATTAAAGCTACTGTTCAATTCTTTCTCTTTTTTTTTTTTTTTTTTTTTGCGGTACGTGGGCCTCTCACTGCTGTGGCCTCTCCCGTTGCGGAGCACAGGCTCCAGACGCGCAGGCTCAACGGCCATGGCTCATGGGCCCAGCCGCTCCGCGGCATGTGGGATCTTCCCGGACCGGGGCACGAACCCGTGTCCCTTGCATCGGCAGGTGGACTCCCAACCACTGCCACCAGGGAAGCCCCAATTCTTTCTCTTTTTAATACCTTAACATTTGGTCATTTGAAAAGAAAATTTATTTAATTCTATTACCATTTAACAAATGTATATTTAGTAACTGCAATTTTGTCTCTTATTAAACTTTGAATGGTGGGTGTTATTAGTTTTATTGATTTTGAAACCTTAGCTTTGATACCTACAGAAACTTGTCCAAAGCCAGGTGGATCTTATTTTAAAGATCATGTTCTTTCCATAGGGCCATCTTTGCTCTTTTCAAGCCTCTTCCACCTGCAGAGTCCCTTTCACTTTGAATGATTACCAACTTAAAAATTTTGACAAAGTCGTTTTTAGAGAATGATATAATTTTGAAGTTCAGTGACACCTTAGAAGCTTTCTAGACCAAAACCCCACCCAATGTAACAATAATATCTTAATTTTATCTGAAGAATGTTCTTTCATCCTTGATCTAAACACACCACATAATATGAAGTAGGGTATTTATTTCAAAAGGACAGTATTTTACTAAGAAGAAATTGCATTATTTCATTAACTATTACCTTTTTTGCATGATTCTGTTTTGTAGCACTATTTAGAAAAGAAATCCACCCTTCTAATACATAACCTGTAAAACATTAAGAAATGGTTAAATCATTTGTTTTCTGCACTAAATATCTTTAGTTTCTCCTGTGCCAGGAAATGCTGAGGAAACTCCTATTCAGACCAGAGGGCATATTAGTCATTTGCCAAGTAACAATCTTTTTCTTTGCCTGGAAAATAGTTTTATAAAATGTCATGTAAGTAATTAATCTATATCAAGACAAATGAAGGAGGGAGATAGAAGCACATCATGTTTTGCCAAGCTCTAAAATCTTGATTTCTGTCCAGGTAAATTATACACACTTATTATTTTGTAATGATTCTAGTCTTAAGTAGAGGAAGCCTACTTTTGTCAGGGTCCAAAATTAAAAAGGAGTGTAGCTACATATCATTCTCTTTCATCACAGCTGAGTCACCTAAGTCTTGGGGAAGCAGGGAAAGGCCATATCCATAGATCTTGGCTCTGGATGAATTGAGATGTAGGTTGAACTAAATAAAAGTGAAAAATGCAATTTATGAAAATTTGTGGGATGCAGTAAAAGGAATGCTTAGAGAGAAATGTATAGCATTGAATACAACTCTTAGAAAAGAAAAAAAGATCTAAAATCAATAACCAAAATTTCTACCTAAGGACTAGAAAGAGAAGAGCAAATTAAATCCAAAGTAAGAGAACAAAAAGAAATAATAATAATTGAAGTATAAATATTAGGAAATTGAAAACAGAAAATCAGTAGAGAAAATCAATGAAATTAAAGCTGGTTCTTTGAAAAGATTAATAAAATTGATAAGCCTCTAGCCAGGCTAACTAAAACAAACAAACAAAAAAGACAGAAGGCACAAATTAATAATATCAGAAATGAAAAAGGAGACATTGCTAGAGATACTCTAAGCATTAAAAGGATAATAAAATAATACTATGTATAACTTAATGTCCCCAAGTTTGATAATCTAGATGAAATGGACCAATTTCTTCAAAAACACAATTTACAAAACATACACAAAAGGAAATAAATTATCTTAATAAGTCTATATCTATTAAAGAAATTGAATCAATGATTAATAACCTTTCAAAATAGAAAGCATCATGCTCAGATAGGCTCACTGGTTAATTCTACCAACGATTTAAGGAAGATATTTTATTAATTCTCTGTAATATCTTTCAGAATATAGAAGCAGAAAGAATACTTCCTAACTCATTCTATTAGACCAGTATTACCTTAATACCAAAACCAGACAAAAACATTACAAAAAAACAAAACTATAGATCAATATATTTCATGAATGTACCTGTAAAAATCCACAACAAAATATATTAGCAAAACAAGCCCAATAATGTATAAAAAGAATAATACACTGTGACCAAGTGCAATTTATCCCAGTTATGCAGGGCTGTTTCAATATTCAATGATTAATTAATGTAGTTTATCACTTCAACAAACAAAAATAGAAAAATCACATGATTATATCAATAGATACAGATAAAGAATTTTGCAAAATCCAACACCTATTTGTGATAAAAATTCTCAGTAAACTGGGAATAGAAGGAAATTTCTTCAAGCAGAATAAATAATATCTACAAAAACCTTACAGCAAACATCATACTTAGTAGTAAGAAACTTGCAGATTTCCCATTAAGATCAGGAAAACGGCAAGGATGTCCTCTCCTACCTCTCCTTTTCAACATCATACCAGAAGTTCTAGCTAATATAATAAGACAAGAAAAGGAAATGAAAAATGTGCAGATTGAGAAAGAAAGAATAAAACTCTCTCTGTTTGCAGTTGGAATAATTATCTATGTAGGAAATATAAAATTTTTTGCCAAAAAACTTCTGGAACTAAAAAGTGATCATAGCAAGGTTACAATAATGAACAAGTGGATGTTGAAATTAAAAGCACAATACCACTTACATTATCACAAAAAATGCTTAAGTATAAAGCTAACAAAGAAAGTACAAGATCTGTATAAGGAAAATTTAAAAACTTTGGTGAATGAAATGAAAGAAGAACTAAATAAATGGAAAGGCATTCCATGTTCATAGAGCAGAAGACTCAATATTGTCAAGATGTCAGTTCTTTCTAACTTGATCTATACATTCAATGCAAATAACACAATAACAACAAAATCAACAAAAACAAGGATAGCGATAGCACTGCCTTACTTGATAGTATTAGTTTCCTAAGGCTTTCATAACAAAATATCACAAACTAGGTGGCTTCAAACAACAAAAATGTATTGTCTAAATAGTTCTGGAGGCCAAAATTTCAAAATCAAGGTAATAACAAAGCTATGCTCCCTCTGAAACCTGTTGGGGAGAATCCTTCATTGCATATTTCTAATTTCTGGTAAGTGTTTGTTTGTTTTTGGCAATCCTTTGCGCTCCTTAGCTTGTGTTTGCAATAATTCAATCTCTGCTTCTGTCATTACAAGGCATCCTCCCTCTGTGTCTGTGTGCAAATTCTCCTATTCTTATTACACCAGTCATATTGAATTAGGGGTCCACCCTGCTCCAGTGTGACTTCAACTTAAATTAATTTGAAATGATTCTATTTCCAAGTAAGATCAAATCCTGAGTGAGGTATGGGGGTTAGGACTTCAACATATCTTTTCAGAGGTCACTTATCACCCCATAATAGTGATATTTTATCAGATCAGGCTAGTTTATACTATAGTAACAAAACCCAAAATATATGTGGCTTACAGTAACAAAGACATATCTTAGTCATGCTAGATGATAATATTCTGTTTACCATAGTCACTCAGGAAACCAGGCTAATGGAGTAGTAATCATCCCCAAAGTTTCCAGTCATTGTGCCACTGTTCCAGTCACAGGTGGCCATTGAATAGTCATAAGCCCAGGGGATCCAGGAGTATAATACCACAATTTGACCAAAAGGCAGGGGGATCAGAATACCTCTAATAACAGATACTTTCAGCCACAAGGAACAGAAAACATAGCTAATATTAGCATACATCTGAAGGTCATTTTCTGTTACTTAGGAAGCTTTGCAATGATTAGAAGTCAAGGGTTTGATTTGTTGCCTTGCTGTTATGTAATCAATCTCTCTCTCCCTCCTTCTCTCCCCCACCCTTCAGAGCTGGGCATAGTCATTAGCCAATCACTACCACAGGTGAACTAGTGTTTCGATCATTAGCTTGGACCCATTCTGATACGACCTTTTAGGTCAAGGATGTGGCCATTCAAACTAAATCAGTACTGTTTGTAAGGAGAGACGGAGTGAATTAGTGAATTGCTGTAGAACGAGAACAAATATATGCCACAGACAATGATGAAGTTCAAATTTAAGCATTATCTTACAGCATATGCAATGAATGGATACCTGGATAAAATATAATTTTTCTTAACTTGAATTTTTTAGGTTATTAAGAAATAAATAAAACTTGAATGTGGGCTTTAGTTGGTTAATATGCCAATTTGAGTGTGTTTAATAAATGTTCACCAAGTAATAATAATAATGATTTATTCCATGGGCATAATATTTATTATGTGTGTTATAACATACACTTTTTGTTGGTTTGCAGACAATAGAAAGGTTATAATTAAGTCATGGAGAGGAAATTATCATTTACTATTACTAAAAAATAAGAAAACAGACATAAGTGAATGCTATCAGTAGGACTTAGGATAGGATTCCTTAACCTAGACCAGTGCATTTTCTACTACTCCCTGGTGCCGCCTCCTCTTCTTGCCCTTTTTCCATTTCTATAGCAGTTTATTCTCAAGAATAAAACCCATGGGACCAATAACATAGCTCGTATGATTAATATTTAGATTTCCCTTGAGCCAAAGCACAACTAAAATTACAGACTTCTATTTTGAAAATAATTGAAATTTCAAAGAAATAAACTCTATCAAATACCTTTTCTGCTTCAAATGAGAAGGTAAGGTTAAATACCAAATAGTAATATACAGAGACTAAAGTATGTCTGACTTCAAAAGATTTTGTATTGAAACTCTGCTTTTTAAAATGTATTCCATATACATAGCCACATATATATATGGAATTGCTGATGCATCTAGCCTCTAAGCCATCATTTATTAAGAGCTTCAACATTTTCTTTAGAAATGCCATGGTTATCACAGTCACTCAAGGGTGACTCCACACATTTGATTGTTCAGAATTGCAACAAAAGCAACTCTAACTCTGATAGGATTTTATCATGCTGAGGGTTCTCAAGGCATTTTGAAATCATGTTAAAAATAAAATGTGAGTCAAACTTAAAATGTTTGTAATTCATGAAAGGTTGATGAGCAGGTCTGAGCACCAAGCATCCTATCAATGTGAAGTGCTTGCCTGTGGGGATTGTGGCATCTTTGCTAGAAACCCGGAACAGTCATGTCATACAAAACAGAGACAGCATGTGTCCCTGCCTGACAGATGCTGATAAAATGGTGACAAGAATAACAAGTGATTAAAGAGATTGTTATGCCAAAATCCTCTGTTTGGGACTACACAAAGTGGTATAAACATCAGCTGTAGTTGTATGTGATGCCCTCCCCTCCCCCACAAATCAATAGACTGTCTTGCCCTGCAGACACAGACATGAAGTATTGAAAGACAGGATTTCTAGAACCTACCAAAAGAGAAGATATGTAACCTGTAGAGATGTTAATGGCATAAGGGTCAACATAGAGGAACAGCATCAGAAACACTGAGCGTTGGAGCTAGGGAAGCTGGCTAGAGTTAGGAATAAAACTCCTGGCAATTGTTAGCCAAGAGTTGACAGGAAATAAGATACAAGTAAAGAAATTCAATGCATGCTAAAAATACCTGCTCAAGATGTAAGTTTTCCTGGATGGTTGGTTCACTGTCTTACAGTAAACTCTAAATAATCATGTATTGAATGAATAAAAAGTTTGTCTTTAAAGAAAACCCAATTATGTTAAATGATGTAAGTAATTATAGAACTTCTCACTATTTTTCTTTCTTTTTTTTTTTTTCGGGTGACTGTCCTTCTTGTCACTGGCCTATGAAAGACAAAAGAGGCCATGTTTTAGCTGCTGTGTTCTCAGTATAAAGAACAGAGCCTTTTCTGTAGAGCAAAGCCAGAGAGCATAAGTAGATATTACTTCTGGGTAATCAAAGAGCAACCTTTACTACAATGAAGGAAAGAGCCCTGCTAGATGACAAGGATAAAGATGGTGAGCATAAACCCTGCTACCCGCGTTCTCAGATGGAGCTTAGATGGACAAACAACAGGTGCTAATTTAAATCTGGCATAGCTCTGGGAGTGTGGCTGTGGTTACCTCATGGCCACAATGGCACATGGACAACCTCTGGCTGTTGACCCCGGATGTTCCTCCTCATGCGACCTCTGCAGATATGGCATTTCCAGTCTGAGCCCCACAGAACTCTCTCCCTCTTTTTTTCTTTTTGTTTTCTCTTTCACCTCTTACTGGGAAAAACTTCTACTGTCCAAGGTGAGAGGATTGTTCTCATCTACCAAGATATTCATCACCTTGCAGCCTTGGCTTTTTTTTTTTTTTTTTTTTTTTTGCCTCAATCATAAGAGAGGGCTTTTTATTTGTTTACTTGTGCTATTTTTTAAAATTAATTTTTATTGGAGTATAGTTGCTTTACAATGTTGTGTTAGTTTCTACTGTACAGCACAGTGAATCGGCTATATGTACACATATATCCCCTTTTTTTTAGATTTCCTTCCCATTTAGGTCACCACAAAGCATCGAGTAGAGTTCCATGTGCTATTCAGTAGGTTCTCATTAGTTATCTACTTTATACATAGTATCAGTAGTGTATATATGTCAATCCCAAGACTTTTGACACTAAAACTTATTCTCTATGTCTGCTTTATCATTTTCTCCAAGGCATCAGGTATCTCAGAATCTACCTACTTTAAAGAGGAAGAAGAATCACAGTAAAAAGAAATCAAATATTTGTCTTCACTTCTTTCACAGCTTCTTTCTCTCCTTCATCATACTCCAGCCACACTGACCTATGCTCATTTTCTTGAATATTTCATTCCCTTGGAACTCAGCACCTTCATACATTCTGTTCTCCCTTTTTAGACCTCTCTTCCCTCCCTCCATAAAGCTGATCCTTCTCCTTCAAGTCTCAGCTGCAACACCATCCCTTTAAAAATGCCTTTCTTGATCACACAACCCAAAGTGGATCATGCCTTACCAACTGCTCCAATGCTCCTTTTCATAGCATATTTTTCTTATAAAACATGTATTACAAATCACAATCATATATGTGTGAACACTTGTTAGCTTACTGTTTTGCTTTTGGTTTTCCTCATTATCCTAAATTCTATGAGATTAGGGACTAAGGGCTATGGTGGTGTTGTTTAACACTTTAGAATCTGAGCCTAGGACAAATGGATGCTTAATAAATATCTGTTGAAGAAGCATGCAGAAAACACAGATATATCCAATATCCAATCTCTCTTTCTGTCTTACTAACAGAACCCCAGTTTTTTGGAGATTCTATTTATTATGTGCCCAAATAGAGTACTTACTTCTCAATACTCCATTATATAAGGGTCATAGCACACAGTTTTGCCCAACCTAATGTAAGTCAAATTACACTGGAAAGTGTCAGGCTCAGTCTTTTGTATTTCTCTTTTGCTCACTATATGTCCCCTGGAAGGTGGATATAATGTCTCAAATAGAAGAAGCCAGCATAAGAGCACAGGTGAAAAAGCCACATGCTAAGGATCATGGATCAGGAAGCTAGCTGGGCTCTATATCCTTAATAGCTTCCTTGAGCACTCACTCAAGGTTTTGACTCTGCCTCTGGAGTTCTTTACACATGAGAAGTCAACCTTACCTTGCTTAAGCCAGTACACTGAGGTTTCTGTTACATGCAATCCCAATTGAAAATATGATTTAGGAAAGTCACTCCACAGCTACAGGTCCTAATTTAATCATTTTGTCATTGGACTGGACAATTTCTATCACCAGTTCTAACATGGGTTTTCCTTTAGAATAAAAACATAATTTATCCAAATATCAGCATGTTTTTGAATTTAAATTATCCCTTTCTTTTTTGAAAACCAATATGATATGGGAATTTTTCAATAATTACTATGTATAAGACAATATTCCAGATGGCTTAATTAGCAGTATTTCCTTTTAAAAATGCACATTTGTGCATGTTTCCCATTTTCCTTATTTCCCCTGCATTTTTTAAAGTATCAACATGTCAGTAATTTAAATGATTGTAATTAAGTATTAATGAGAAGACTAGAAGGGACAGTTTTCAAATTTACTTTTATGCCATCAAATATTATTTTCTTTAGGAAATTGTACTGAAGCTCAGATTGTGGTGGGGCAGGGAAGATGTGTAATTTGAGGCAGTGTTCCAAAAAAGCCAATTTACCAACCAGTGCTAAATAAACTGCATCCAAATAACTTGGGGAACTTTATAGTCCCATCCCAAATCTTCATGGGTAGTCAAAATTTAACCTTGCCCAGAGAGGTCTAGCCTTTGCCCTTGGCTTCTGGGAGCTCTTGGAATGTCATGCTGATAGGAGTCTTTCTTTGTATGTGGGCCTTGAGCCAGTCTGACATTAATAATGTCATTAAAGGTGGGGGCTATAAGCTACAGGGAAAATGTGGTTTAGGGTAAGGACTTTGGGTCATATGGTATCATCTCGACATCCTGAGCATCTGGAAACTGAGATCAGGCACATGGATAATCAAGCATGCCTATTTGATGGAGCTTCAATATAGGTTCTGGACACCAAGATTCAGGTGAACTTCCCTGGTTGACAATACTTTATGTGTATTCTCCCACATGATTACCAGTAATCATTAATGCTATCTGTAATTCCATAGGGAAAGGACATCTGGAAGCTTCATGTTTGAAACTCTTCTGTGTTGTGTCCAGTACATTCTTCCCTCAGCTGATTTTAATACATATCCTTTCCTTTTAATAAACCATACTGTGAATATAACAACTTTCAGTGAGTTCTCTGAGTCCTTCTAGTGAATTATAGAAATTGAGGGTCATTTGGGTACTGCCTGAACTTGCTGCTGGAGTTGTAAGGGAAAGCAGTCTATATGGGCTGTGTTCCCTAACTTTGCAGTTGCCTAATTATTTTACACCAGATAATCAGATTCAGTAGGTCCAGGGTGTTTACAGATACCCTGATTTGGAAACCATATCAGGAAATAAGTTGTGTTAAGCAATTTAAAAAAGAGCCATTTCTATATTAATAATCTAGCATACATATTAACAAAAAGTATTTATTTAATTTTTCATTCACCATATTTGTGTGTTTGTTCATGTAATGGTAGATATGTGGATAATTACAATCATTTCTGTAATTAAGCAAGACCAATGGTAATCTTTCTTAAGAAAATATTTGGTTTGATTAGGTAAAGTTATTTTAGGTACTTGACTAAATGAAACATTATTTTCCTTGAAGTAATTTTACATAGGAGGAAAGGAAAAATGTAGTTAAGGAAACTGAATTCAAGTTAAATTAAAAGCTGTGTATGTTAGCAGTGAGGTGATGTTTTAGAAAGGTAATGCATTAAATATAAATCATATACAAATGTTATTTAAGATGATTCTAAAGTCTGTTTCTTCTCTGACAATTATTTTACATTTCTCAAAGGGTACCCATAGTGTCAAAGTGCTCTGGGGACACTATTTTTGTTTTACTTCTGTAGTGAATTTAAACTTAACCTATATATTCGTACTTGTAACCCAGCTTTATCATCCAAGCTTGTTGTCTAATTCCTCCTGCAGGAAAGCAGAAAAGCCAGGGGCCATGGATTTAGAGATTTTCACTTTTTAAAATTAAAAAAAGTAAATAAAATAATGTTCTTGCTTTGGAGGGGGAAAATTATTTAAACTACTTTTCATGTTTGCCTGCCTTCTTCCTATTAGTTGATGTTAATAGAGGGTGTTAGGGGTGATCTCAGAAAATTCTAGAAGGGTAGTAGAAAAATAAGACAAGGGAGGAAATAAGCCAATAAATGGTTACTTATCAAGCCACTTACTACTGTGGGATCTAAATCTGCCTGGGGAACTCTGGGAATTGCTGTAAAATACATGCTTCAGCTTTATCTCAGCAAAGAGACAAGTGAGCTAGGATTTTTTTTTTTTTTTTTTTTTTTTTTTTTGCGGTACGCGGGCCTCTCACTGTTGTGACCTCTCCCGTTGCGGAGCACAGGTTCCGGACGCGCAGGCTCAGCGGCCATGGCTAACGGGCCCAGCCACTCTGCGGCATGAGTGATCTTCGCGGACCGGGGCACGAACCCATGTCCACTGCATTGGCAGGCGGACTCTCAGCCACTGCGCCACCAGGGAAGCCCGAGCTAGGATGCTTATGAACCAATTCTTTGTCATTGGTTGATGGCTATTGCTAGGAAATAATAATTATTTCCCAGACTTTCTGGCCAGCTGTGCTGGTAGGTAGAGAGATTTCTGGCCTCTAGAGAAAGACCTCAAGCAACTGGAAGTCAAATCCACTACAGTGGAAAAGCCTGAAAAGTATGGACAGGATATAAACAGTTTTTACTATATTGCTGATACATACTTGGTATCAGGAATGGTTGAAGGAAACAAACTAAAAAAGAGAGTTATATGATTAGTTTAGCTATAATTTTTGGTCTTGAATGCAATGGGAAATTGTGCTTTATAATGACATGCCATGCAATGGTATCATGACTAACTGGAAAATCACCTGTGGTTAATTGAAATCAAGTGTTTATTAAAAAGGACGTACCTGGGCAGACCAAGTGGCTTGTGTAGGTTTATCTATGGCAGTAATGAATACTGCAAGGACTGAGGAAGGATTGTTATTTCTGAATGCACTAGAGAGATTAAAGAAGAAAACAATTCTAAGTTCAGGACTTTGAGCTCTCAGTTCAAATCATGGCCCTAATATCTTAGTTCTTTTAGTAGTAGGCCCAACCTATATGAAACAGGGCCCAAGGGTAATTTTGCTGTTGGCAAAGTTATAATGGAAGTTGAATTCACAACTTTGCTATGCTTCTTATATGAAAATAAGAGCATATTTTAAAAATGAGTGAGATCCAGAAGCTTAGAACAGGGGCATCTGAGTATACTGAGATGAAGTTGAAAATCCTGAATACACAAGTCTCTCTGAGATATCACTGTCAGTTTAGCAACTTGCACTCTCGTCTCTGAAGTCATCCTAAATTGCCAACCATGTAATAATATCACTTAAGTTAGCAAAGGGATGTCTATTCTTCTAAGGACACACTCCAACAACTCTTTATTGCTTCTAGTCTTGTAACTACAATGAGATCTTAACATGCTCCAGAAGGACGTGTGCCAAGCCTAACCTGGCATGAAATAGTTTATACTCCAAAAAGTTGCAAGATATTACTAATTCATTTCAGTAAAAACCTGTGGAATATGCGTGGGAAAGAATGACAAGGGAATCAATCCAAAGAACATGGAAAGTATTAATGGATTTTTAAGAATTTATTAATGTGGCTATGCTTACCCAGGATTGCAGAATTATTATGTTAGTTCACACAACAGGAAACACCTCAAGGAGTTGCTTTGGTTGATTGAAAATTGGGCTCAATAAGGGCCTACTTTCCATAAGGTTGAAATGCCACAAGTTCCCTATTCAAATATGAAGGATGAAATCCAAAAGCTTAGGGAACCAGAAATGATGGAGTAGAGCCTTGCTGTGTGAATTGCAACCAGCCTCCCTCAGACACACTCACACACACACACAAATACACATTATCCCCGGAGAAACTCAACAGACACTCTCTTTATTAAGACATTGAGAAGAACATTAGTAAGGGGAGCACCACATCCTCAAAAACATCTCTAACCTCTGTTCTTTGTAGGTTGAGGATGATGGTGGAGGTGCCATCGTTGAGATTAGCTCTCTGAACTTGATGGGATAAATGCCAGCTAGGAAGCTCCAGCTCCAGAGACAAAGTGAGTTTGATCATTGGAATAGGCAGCAAGAGTGGGGATATTTTGACCTAAGGAGTCTTTACAATGCCTAGTTGATCATAAAAATAACATAGATGAATAACCTACTGGGCAAGAAACAACTAACTCAACAGGAACTTGTTGCTCAAATTCTGCACATTCCAAAGAAAGTTTATTTTCAGAACCGGTCCTTAATTGCCTCCTGGGAAATAACTTCTGAGCTCTTAAAATATTTTGACTGATAAGAATGTTTTTGTATACCTGAAGCCTTGGACCTTGTTGTACCAGTTTGACCACATGAGTTAATCTTAACAGTATAACCTAAGGTGAATGTCTGTTTTTTGTTCTGAGAGTAAGGGTGGAGTCGAGAAACTGAGGTCAGTCAAGTGGGTGCTGCATGCCTGTGGGACTGACCCCCAATAAAAAACCTGGACACCTGGGATTAGGTGAGCTCCCCTGTTTGCAACACTTCACACCTGTTGTCACAAGTTGTTGATGGAAGAATGAAGTACATCGTTGTCAGACACCACTGAAAGGGGACACATAGAAGGTTTCCTTAGTTTCTCCTGGATTTGACCCATGCATCTTTTCCCTTTGCTGATTTGATTTTGATCACTATAATTTTTCTGTAATAAATCATAACCATGAATATAACAGCTTTTCTGAGTCCTATGAGTCCTTCTAGCAATTCATTGAGCCTGAGGGTGGTCTTGGGGGTCACTAATGCACCTACTAAAATGTTATTTCATCTATACAATAGGGAAAAGTCTAGATCTGGTCTCTAGAAACCTGACATGAGTGACCATAAGGAGTCATGGCTCCTTTCCCAGGTTTCCAACTTCAGTCAGTATATTGATCAGAGCACTTTGATTAAAATGAAGGCACACTGAGGAAATCACATGGCCAAAAGTATAAGTAATATCTCTTCCTCCAAGATTTCCCCAAAGAGTCATATGACTGTTCATGGTGGAAAGGTAAATATAGAGACTGTTCAGGGATTACTAGACCCTGGCTCTGAAATGATGCAAATTCCTAGGAACCCAAAATGCCATTGTGATCCACCAGTCAAAGTAGGAGCTTAAGTTTAAGGGGAGAAAAAAAAAAAGCAAAACAAAACAAAATTTCCTACACAACTAAGAAAAGTTTGATTATTCTATAGTTAATGAATACATACACACACATATTTCCATGTTTGATTCATTTATTAGTTTACTCCTTTATGTGGAATGGGAAATTATTAATTTTAATCAGAAAAAAACTAATAGTGTGTCCAATAACTTCAGAATTTGCTTTCCAGAATCCCCTACTGTATAAATTGACAATGGTTATAAGGTGTAGCTATAAATCACTAAGACTATATTGATTTAACAAACATACCTTACTTTCTAATAATAAGCATAAGTGTCTTTCTTTTTTTATTAGAATGTATTTGATTTACAATGTTATATTAGTTTCAGGTGTACAGCAAAGTTAATCAGTTATACATATACATATATCTACTCTTTTTTAGATTCTTTTCCCATATAGACAATTACAAAATATTGAGTAGAGTTCCCTGTGATATACAGTAGGTCCTTATTAGTTATCTATTTTATATATAGTAGTGTGTATATACTCAAGTAATCATCTGAACAGGCAATACAAAGAATCAGCAGATTTACTAAATTTTTTAGAGAATTTCCTAAAGATTTATTTTGTTGATTTTCTTGGGGGGGGGTGCTGCATTTTTTCACTATTGTTATTTTTATCGTTTGAAAGATGAATTCCTTTTCTAGAAAGGTTAAATAAGCACATACAGACAAATCCAGTAAATAAATAACTGAGGAGGAATGGTCTGATTAACCAAGAAAATAAAAGTTTCATTATAATAAAAAATGCATGAGAGTATTGGCATACCAAAAAAAAAAAAAAGAAAATCAATTGCCCAACCATAAATCTTGCCTTCAAAATATCTATATTATGAGTTGTTTTTTCTGACCAACCTTGTGGGCTGGGATTCTGCTGGAAAAATGTCACAAATGTTAGAGTGATAAATCATTATTATCTTCACTTTTTATTCTGACATGCATATTTTCTCAGGTCTCCTGGGGGGACTTGGTTGGTTTGCCCCAGCAAACTGTGATTTTTTTTGTCTCTGGATCATTCTAGAATACCGTATTTTATGACCAGTTAAACATTTTCACAAACTTTGTCTTCTTCAAATTCTATGGAAAAATCAGAACAAATGTCACACTTGCTGCTTGTCTTCATCACTCAAATTAAATGGCATGACATGTTTTTTCTTTATATTAAAATTATCTTTTAAAAAAGACTGTTCTGCCTGATTATTCTTCAAATATCATACATTAAGTTGCCTATTTGAATTAACTAACTCTGAACATTTTTTGTTATTTTATCAAAATTGTGGGAAATTATCTGCCTATATCCTGTACTATAATTTATAGATTTCCTTTCATTTTATGTATTTAGAGTCAAGTCAGATACATAGTCCTGTGACATTTCTATACCCTCATCTAACTGCTAAATTTATGTGCAGATTTGCCTAACATTACATGAAAATTTACATTTGGTTTTTGTCCTATAAAATTGTTACTCATTTTTATACAACACAGAACACATCTACTACCAACATCTGTTCCGAAGGAAAAAACAAACTCATCAGTTGATCTCAAAATTTTTGTTTTTGTGATTTGAATCTTATTGATACATCTTCGCTAAAAAAAAACTTTTGTTCTAATTTCTAAAACCTAAAACCCCCCAAAGAAAACCTTTTATTATTCTATAATCAATTAATTGCATTTACGTCATACATAAAATTAAATACATTCCCTTTGAGATGAAGGAAAGCCTTGCTTCAAATAATATGACCTTCTGAAATATCCAGTTTTAACAGTAAAGTGCCATTCTATATGAGTCAGAGAGACTGTAATCTCGGTTTTAAAGCCGAGATTTTAAAAAAATGTGATATTTACCTAAGATTTAATGTATACTTTTTTAATATTTTTTGGCTGCGTTAGGTCTTCGTTGCTGCGTGCAGGCTTTCTCTAGTTGCCGTGAGCTGGGGCGACTCTTCCTTAGAGTGTACAGGCTTCTCATTGCGGTGGCTTCTCTTGTTACAGAGCACAGGCTCTAGGCACACGGACTTCAGTAGTTGTGGCACGTGGGCTCGGTAGTTGTGGCTCACGGGATCCAGAGCACCGGCTCAGTAGCTGTGGTGTACGGGCCTAGTTGCTCCGCAGCATGTGGAATCCTCTTGGACCAGAAATCGAACCCGTGTCCCCTGCACTGGCAGTCAGATTCCCAGCCACTGCACCACGAGGGAAGTCCCTAATGCATACCATTTTAAATCAACGTATTTTTAATTTTTATACCATATAGCTTTCTCTCTACTATCTCCATCTTTTAGTCTAAATTCCAAAGAGCACGAAATTCCTTTTTGTTGTCTGCCGGAGACATCTTCTGAATAACATTCTTCAACTAACAGGACAGGAAGGATAAGAGGCAATTCCAAGTTGTCTGTGATTGGTACCCATCCCCCCAGACCAAGGGCAAAATAAACCTGACTCGGACTCCTCACAAGGCAACCTGCAGAACTCCATTCCCAGCTACCGTCACGATGAGTTATGATGCTTCAGGAAACAGTCAACTCTAAATTCAACTTGCTTTCAGCTCTGTTCTTGCTCATTTCTGTAGTTTCTCTGATCATGTATGAGTTACAGCTGTTAATTTTAATACATGCTAGTAGGATAAATAAAAATAATCAGATCGGAATTACCATACATTTCCACTCTCAAATGTATAAAACCGCCGGATTCTGAACCCATCCATCCCTCCTCCCTATTACTGTAATACATGAATTCCCTTTGTCTTATCTGAAATCAACCATCCATATGTGCTCTAGATCTCACCCTCCCCCCCACAAACCACCACTTCTCCTCTAAGATCACCCCATTTCCTCTATTATGTTCCATCTCATCTATCACTGTTTCAGCACTGTAGCACCATTCTCTCTAATTCTCTATTCCTAACTGCCTCTGTCCCTTCTTACTCTGTACTTCTCTCCCCAACTCCTCCACAATACTATTAACATTCAAATATAGTGAATTCTCACTTTCTTGAAAAATAAGAATGAAAAGAAGAGGAAAGGAAGGGACCAGTATCTTAAATCTATTATAAAATACAAAAAGTTCATAGAATACATACCCCATCAATAAACATACGTTTCTGGAATACAAAGGAATTGCAAGGCACTAAGCCAAAGAAATTTTTCCTTAATGACAAAATGCACAAGTATTGTAAAGTTCACATTGTGGAGATATTTTGAGGCTGATGATACCTTAAAAAATACCAAAATTATACCAGGTAAATTATATCTTATTGTACTTAATCAAAATCCCTCTGAATGTTCACATGCACATGGACACATGCAGGCACACACACACACACACACACACACACACACACACACAGATTTCTATGTGTTTTTTGTTAAATTAAATAAGTAATCTTTCTTCATCTTGTCTTGGGGAGAAGGTAGGCCATAGTTAATGTCTAACTTGGTGAAGGATGGATAAGCTCTTTTTTCTGTCTCCTTTACCTATTCCTCTTACAGTTCCTACTACTTCACACCATTTATCATGATTACATTTAATATATGGTAGGGGGTTTTACCTCTTATACAACATGCTTCCATCCTTGTCAGTTTCATGAGGTGTGTGGGTTATTTAAGGTCTCTGTTTCTCTCCATATATATATATGTTGGGAATAATAATTCCATATAATTACTTTTGATTATATCTCCTTAGTTAGGAGTAGATCATGTGAGTTAAAAAATGTTGCCTTCCAGCAAACAATGGATGTTGCAGTCATTAAGGAGTCAGCCGCTGTAGCTACCCCACAGAGATGCACCCTGAGGAGACTCGAGATGGGAAAACACAGGATGCTGTCCCCAGCTAGCTGAGGTGCATACCAAAGGGATGATTTCAATGAGCCCAGAATTTTGTATTTTCCTATACATAGAAAACTGCTAAATTTCTTTTTTTTTTTTTTTTTTTTTTAGATGTTGGGGGTAGGAGTTTAGTATTTTATTTATTTATTTCTGCTGTGTTGGATCTTCATTTCTGTGCAAGGGCTTTCTCTAGTTATGGCAAACGGGGGCCCCCCTTCATTGCGGTGCGTGGGCCTCTGACAATCACGGCCTCTCTTGTTGCGTAGCACAGGCTCCAGACACGCAGGATCAGTAGTTGTGGCTCACGGGCCTAGTTGCTCCACGGCATGTGGGATCCTCCCAGACCAGGGCTCGAACCCATGTCCCCTGCATTAGCAGGCAGATTCTCAACAACTGTGCCAGCAGGGAAGCCCTGCTAAATTTCTTAACTTGAGATAATCTGGTTTTCTTTCATTAACAGTAATCTTCTGAAGTTCCAACTACCTGGTCTTTGTTGCAAAAACTCCTATATATCCTGGCTCCCCTCTTACTTCTTCAGAGCAGTCTCTCAGAGCTATCTGAGAGGCTGCGTCCTGGGCTTAAGTCCCCACTTTTGTCCACCAAATAAAACATAATTCTCAACTTTTAGGTTGTGCATTTTTTTCATTTGACAATCATATACTCTGCCTATCAACAAAGGAATTTAGAAAATGTAGAATTTGTTGTTGCTGTTGTTTGTTGGTAGGTTGTAATCTGGGACTCCCAGTCTTCTAACAATATCAGTCTGAATTGTGTTCCCTCCAAATTCATGTGTTGAAGCCCCAGCCCACAGACTCTGGATGCACCTCAGAATGTACACATATTTGGAAATAAGGTCTGTAAAGTAGTGATTAAATTAAAATAAGACAGATCTGGCACTCACTACACAATCTGGAGTAATCTGATTAGATCAGATTGGGGCCATAATCCAATCTGACTGGTGTCCTTATAACAGAAGAAAGGGATACCAGGGTGTCATGCATAGGAGACCAGGAGAAGAGGCGGCCAGAGGGTGGCTGTTTGCAAGCCAAGGATAGAGGCCTCCGAAGAAACCATCCTCACCACACTTCAGTCTTAGACTTCCAGACTCCAGAACTGTGAGAAAATACAATTCTTTTTGTTTAAGGCCCCAGTTTATGGTATTTTGTTATGGAAGCTGTAGCAAGCTAATACATCAGAGTTCTGTGGTTAAGATTGAGGTCACACACAATATAGGTTTGAGAACAAGGGTTTTTCTTAGAGAAGAGTGTATCAGCCCTCCCATTTTTGCATCTGGTTACATTATTGACTCATCATCTTCTGGGTACGTTTCTAAATCCTTCTGGTTTATAACCAGAAGTTCTTGTTAAGGGTCCTCATCTACATGGAGATATTAACAGTACTTACTTTATTGGTAAGATGATGAAATAAAATAAGGCTTATAAATTTCCTAACACAGTGTCTGATTTAAAGGGTTTCCATCAAAGTTATGTACTTAATGTGTTATAATTTTCAACATAAGAGCAGTTCTTTTATAAAAGTTTTTCTTTTCCTTGAGCAGTGACCAAACATTCTGAAATCTCATATTTAAATATACACATATCATCTTTCTCTCTTAGAACTCTTTAATTTGCCTATCATGTTATTTCCTTGCATGAAAGAGTTGATGGGACTTTATCTTATTTTCAAATAAACATTCATTTGATTAAGGACATTTTACAGGCACCTTCAATAAGATAAATGTCCCTTCATGTTGCCTTCAATTAATTCTTTAACTACTTTTTCACAGCAAGAAGGAAATAATAATGTTTTCAGACATTTAAAAGGCAGCAGAAGGAGTTACATGCCATTTTCCAGAAAAATAGCAACCCATGACAGATTTGCAGTCTGAACCTGAGGTTAGTTTTTAACAGTGTGTCGGAACTGGAAATACCAGCTGCTTCCATTTCTGCAGTCACTGAGAGAACAGATAAAAAGGATGGGACCAAATAAAGTTGGGGGCATTGAAGTGACAATCAAACACTGCAGAAACAAGGGGAAGAAAGTGAGATCATTGACCCTGGGAGGATACAGTTCATCTATCACATAACCAGCCCAAATCACTTGAGAAAAGATGGATCTCACTTCTCTATCTTCACATGGGAAAGCAATTCAAGAGATTTAATCCCCACTCCCCCAAAAAATACCCCACATGGTTCAATATAACCTTACATGAAACACTTTAAAAATATGAAAAAAAATGATTAAAACTAGAAATTGAATAAAAGTAACTGATTAATCAATTAAATATTTTCAAAGATTTTAATCATTTGTTTTGCACACTAGGTACTTTCTAATTTTATATCCCATTAGTTTAGATATCCTTGGATTTATTTACATAATATTTTTCTGAAAATATGGGAGTTTTTAAAAATAATTCTAATTAAGTAATTATTTCTTGAACTTGTTATAAGGGTTGCATCTCATGTGTTGGTTTGAACCCTCTCATCCCTGCCTGCCTCATGTTTCATTTGTTGCTGCTGTAATTACCAGCTCTGCTTGGACATTGCCCAACTTATGCCAGGAGACCAACCAGAGTATCTCCTCATAACCCTGCAGCCTGACTGCTCTGTTGATCTTTAAGCAAGCTCTACAGCAGAACTCAGAAAGGTCGGTATTTCTCTACATGGCTCATGGGCCATATAGAAACTGGAGGTTGGTTACCTTCATTTAGCTCAATAGTTTGTAAATCTCTGCTGTAAACTAAAAAAAAAGATTTTTTTTCTGTGTATTACAGTTCAGTACAAAGTTTTAAAAAATGCAGCCACTCTGAAAGAATAGCAGAATAAGACTGAATTACAATATTTCTGATTACATTCCTGGAGAAGACTAGAACTGAACATCCAGACTGATATTCAGCTGGTAAACCAATACATCAAAATGACTGATACCATTCTGATTGATTGTCCTTTCTGGGTTACCTTGTTAAATATTTTGAATATGATTCCTGGTATATTTTTAAACAGCTTTACTGAGATATAATTCACACACCATGCAGTACATAGATTTAAAGTGATTTAATTCAATGATTTTTGATAAGTTGCATTGTTCTTTTTTAACTTATGGTAAAATATACATAAAATTTGTGATTTTAACCATTTTTAAGTGCACAATTCAGTGGCATTAACTACTTCCATAATGTTGTGCAACCATCACCTCTATTTCTGAAACTTTTTCATCAACTCAAACAGAAATGCTATAACCATTAAGCAGTAACTCCTAGCCCCTGGTAACTTCTAAACTACTTCCTGTCTCTGAACTTGCCTATTCTATGTATATATATGAGTCATGCAATATTCTTTCCATATCAGGCTTATTTTACTTAGCATAATGTTTTGAAGACCCATCCACCTCGTAGTGTGTGTCAGAACTTCATTCTTTTTATGGCTGAATAATATTCCTTTATAAGGCTATACAACATTTTATTTATCCATTCACCTTTTGATGGGCGCCTAGGTTGTTTCTACATTTTGACTATTGTGAATAATACTGCAATGAACTTTGGCATACAAGTATCTATTTAAGTCCGTACTTTTATTATTATTATTATTATAGCCATCCTAATGGGTGCAAATATGTCTCATTGTAGTCTTTATTACCCCTAATATTTTCAGCCACAACAACATGAACATGTTTGTTGAGTGCTTGCTATGTGCCTAGCATTGTGCTTGACCCTTTTATGTATACTATATTATTTAATCCCAATAGTAGCTCAGTGAGGTCAGTGTTATAATGTCCATTTTACAGATTGATGGCTAACTTTTCATCAAGGTAAATAATTTGCAAAATGTCATATAACCTGTGAGTGGCATAAATAAGACAGAAATCCAGGTCAATTCTGAGAACACCCTCTATGATCATAGAGTCACAGAAGTTCTTCAATCAGAACAAATTCTCTCTGCTTCTACAAATTCAGAAAATCGGGACTTGGAAGAGATTCCCTAAAAGTTGTTCATTTATTAATTAACTAAACTTAATTTATGAATCCAAGTATATGTGCATTTTATTATTACATATAAATCTATTTATATAAAATTAATTCATATTATGTAATAACTGCACTTGCTAAATAATCAATCCATAAAAATATTAAATGAAATGAAAAGATATCTGCCCTCACAGTTACCCTCTGTCCTACACCTAAGAAATGAACACCCTTAATCATTTTTATATTCCAAATATTATACTAATATATCTATTTCTTGATTGTATTGATTACACCAAAGTATCTTGATTCACGACAGACCGTTGTGTTGGCTGTATCATTAATTATTATATTATGAACATTTACAGCCATAAATCATACACTGGCAGACCCTATTTTATTGTACTTTGTTTTATTATGCTTTGCAGATAACTCTTTTTATAAATTAAAGCTTTGTGGCAATGCTTTGTTGATCAAGTCTATTGGTGCCATTTTCCCCAATGGCATTTGCCCACGTTGTGTCTCTGTGTCACAGTTTGGTAATTCTGGCAATATTTCAAACGTTTTCATTATTATTATATTAGATATGGTGATCTGTGATCAGTGATCTTTGATGTTACTACTACAACTCGCTGAAGGCTCAGACAATGGTTAGCATTTTTTAACAATAAAGTATTTTTTAATTAAGGTATACATATTATTTTCTTAGACATAATGTTATTGCATACTTGAGTAGAGCATAGTGTAAACATAACTTTTGTATGTACTGGGAAGCCAAAAAATTTGTGTGACTAGCTTTATTGCAGAATAGAACCCATAATATCTTTTATTTATTATTATTTTTTTTTGCTGTACATGGGCCTCTCACTGCCGTGGCCTCTCCCGCTGCAGAGCACAGGCTCCAGACGCACAGGCTTAGCGGCCATGGCCCACGGGCCCAGCCGCTCCGCGGCATGTGGGGATCCTCCCGGACCGGGGCACGAACCCGCGTCCCCTGCACCAGCAGACGGACTCCCAACCACTGCACCACCAGGGAAGTTCGAAACCATAATATCTTCAAGGTATGCCTGTACTTAAATTTTTTTGCATATTATTTGAATTTGAGTCTTTATTTAATATGAGGGTAAATTCACATTATATTTACATCACCAGGTTATGCAACTATAATCCTTCTTTGTTTTGTCTGTAGGTTATTTCTAAAAAAAAAAATAATAATAGCATCAAAATTATGATTACCTAACTATTAAAATTTAGACTTAAATAGGGTTGTTAGATCTATATATTAAGAATGCAATTCAGTCTATAAGTCTATGACAGTTTAAGAAAAAAATATTTATATTTCAGGTTAACTATTTTCCTACATGGCCATCAACTACTCAAAAATGTCAGTTAATTCTGTTTTATATTTTATCATTAATTTCATGGACAGCTTTTAGCTTAAAAGCTTAAACCTAAAAATTAAAATTATCTATCTTTTGAATTTTGTGTAGAAAATGTATTTTTTTAATGTCAGTAATATCATCATCCAGTTTTTTTAATTATGTTGCACATTACATGGTAAAATATAAGCTGATTTTCTAGGTCATTTGAGTAGCTGTCATTCTAGGAAGTCTTTCTTTGCATCCTTGTTCTAATATGATTTTTTAATGTATTTTATCTTTCTCTGTCCTGGTTTTCTTTTATAAAATATTATTTAGCGCTTCCTAATACATTTCAGAGATTTTAGAAGTAGGAGAATATCTTTATTTTGCTCTCATATATTATGGATAGTTTGATTTGGTGGAGAAGTCTTCATTCAAAATCAGTCTCATGCAGGCCTTTGAAGGCAGTGAGTCTACTGCCTTTTAGAATTTAGTGTTGCTGGTGAGAAACATGATCTGCATTTGGTCTAAGTGATCAGTGTTTTTACTTGAGATTTTTTAATCATTTTTTTAATTCTGTATTTATTCTAAAAGTTATTGAGCATGTATTTGTAGTTTTGTTTAAAAATATTCTTTTAACTTCCTTGTTCAACAACTTGTGTTTTCTCAATATGAAGATATGTATCTTACCACAACTCTGGAAAATTATTATTTTTTATTTTTATTAACATCTTTATTGGGGTATAATTGCTTTACAATGGTGTGTTAGTTTCTGCTTTACAACAAAATGAAGCAGTTATATATATACATATGTTCTCATATCTGTTCCCTCTTGCATCTCCCTCCCTCCCACCCTCCCTATCCCACTCCTCCAGGCGGTCACAAAGCACCAAGCTGATCACACTGTGCTATGCGGCTGCTTCCCACTAGCTATCTACCTTACGTTTGGTTGTGTATATATGTCCATGTCTCTCTCTCACTTTGTCACAGCTTACCCTTCCCCCTCCCCATATCCTCAAGTCCATTCTCTAGTAGATCTGTGTCTTTATTCCTGTCTTACCCCTAGGTTCTTCATGACATTTTTTTTTTCTTAAATTCCATATATATGTGTTAGCATATGGTATTTGTCTTTTTCTTTCTGACTTACTTCACTCTGTATGACAGACTCTAGGTCTATCCACCTCATTACAAATAGCTCAATTTCATTTCTTTTTATGGCTGAGTAATACGCCATTGTATATATGTGCCACTTCTTCTTTATCCATTCATCCGATGATGGACACTTAGGTTGTTTCCATCTCCAGACTATTGTAAATAGAGCTGCAAGGAACATTTGGGTACATGACTCTTTTTGAATTATGGTTTTCTCAGGGTATATACCCAGTAGTGGGATTGCTGGGTCATATGGTAGTTCTATTCGTAGTTTTTAAGGAACCTCCATACTGTTCTCCACAGTGGCTGTATCAATTTACATTCCCACCAACAGTGAAAGAGGGTTCCCTTTTCTCCACACCCTCTCCAGCATTTATTGTTTCTAGATTTTTTGATGATGGTAATTCTCACTGGTGTGAGATGATATCTCATTGTAATTTTGATTTGCATTTCTCTAATGATTAGTGATGTTGAGCATTCTTTGATGTGTTTGTTGGCAGTCTGTATATCTTCTTTAGAGAAATGTCTATTTAGGTCTTCTGCCCATTTTTGGATTGGGTTGTTTGTTTTTTTGTTATTAAGCTGCATGAGCTGCTTATAAATTTTGGAGATTAATCTTCTGTCAGCTTCTTCATTTGCAAATATTTTCTCCCATCTGAGGGTTGTCTTTTGGTCTTCTTTATGCTTTCCTTTGTTGTGCAAAAGCTTTGAAGTTTCATTAGGTCCCATTTGTTTATTTTTGTTTTTATTTCCATTTCTCTAGGAGGTGGGTCAAAAAGGATCTTGCTGTGATTTATGTCATAGAGTGTCCTGCCTATGTTTTCCTCTAAGAGTTTGATAGTTTCTGACCTTATATTTAGGTCTTTAATCCATTTTGAGCTTATTTTTGTGTATGGTGCTAGGGAGTGATCTAATCTCATACTTTTACATGTATCTGTCCAGTTTTCACAGCACCACTTATTGAAAAGGCTGTCTTTCCTCCACTGTACATTCCTGCTTTCTTTATCAAAGATAAAGATAAGGTGACCATATGTGTGTGGGTTTACCTCTAGGTTTTCTATCCTGTTCCATTGATCTATCTTTCTGTTTTTGTGCCAGTACCATACTGTCTTGATTATTGTAGCTTTGTAGTATAGTCTGAAGTCAGGGAGCCTGATTCCTCCAGCTCCATTTTTCGTTCTCAAGATTACTTTGGCTCTTCAGGGTCTTTTGTGTTTCCATACAAATTGTGAAATTTTTTGTTCTAGTTCTGTGAAAAATGCCAGTGGTAGTTTGATAGGGATTGCATTGAATCTGTAGATTGCTTTGGGTAGTAGAGTCATTTTCACAATGTGGATTCTTCCAATCCAAGAACATGGTATATCTCTCCATCTATTTGTATCATCTTTAATTTCTTTCATCAGTGTCTTATAATTTTCTGCATATAGGTCTTTTGTCTGCTTAGGTGGGTTTATTCCTAGATATTTTATTATTTTTGTTGCAGTGGTAAATGGGAGTGTTTTCTTGATTTCACTTTCAGATTTTTCATCATTAGTCTGTAGGAATGCCAGAGATTTTTGTGCATTAACTTTGTATCCTGCTACTTTACCAAATTCATTGATTAGCTCTAGAGTTTTCTGGTAGCATCTTTAGGATTCTCTAAGTATAGTATCATGTCATCTGCAAACAGTGACAGCTTTACTTTTTCTCTTCTGATTTGGAGTCCTTTTATTTCCTTTTCTTCTCTGATTGCTGTGGCTAAAACTTCCAAAATTTTTTATGTTGAATAAGAGTGGTGAGAGTGGGCAACCTTGTCTTGTTCCTGATCTTAGAGGAAATGCTTTCTGTTTTTCACCATTGAGGATGATGCTGGCTGTGGGTTTGTCATATATGACCTTAATTATGTTGAGAAAAGTTCCCTCTATGCCTACTTTCTGCAGGGTTTTTATCATGAATGGGTGTTGAATTTTGTCAAAAGCTTTCTCTGTATCTATTGAGATGACCATATGGTTTTTCTCCTTCAATTTGTTAATATGGTGTATCACATTCATTGATTTGCGTATATTGAAGAATCCTTGCATTACTGGAATAAATCCCACTTGATCATGGTGTATGATCCGTTTAATGTGCTGTCGGATTCTGTTTGTTAGTATTTGGTGAGGATATTTGCATCTATGTTCATCAGTGATATTGGCCTGTAGTTTTCTTTCTTTGTGACATCCTTTTCTGGTTTTGGTATCAGGGTGATGGTGGCCTTGTATAATGAGTTTGGGAGTGTTCCTCCCTCTGCTATATTTTGGAAGAGTTTGAGAAGGATGGGTGTTCGCTCTTCTCTAAATGTTTGATATAATTCACCTGAGAAGCCATCTGGTCCTGGGCTTTTGTTTGTTGGAAAATTTTTAATCACAGTTTCAATTTCAGTGCTTGTGATTGGTCTGTTCATATTTTCTATTTCTTCCTGATTCAGTCTTGGCAGGTTGTGCATTTCTAAGAATTTGTGCATTTCTTCCAAGTTGTGCATTTTATTGGCATAGAGTTGCTTGTAGTAATCTCTCATGATCTTTTGTATTTCTGCAGTGTCAGTTGTTATTTCCCCTTTTTCATTTCTAATTCTATTGATTTGAGTCTCTCTCTTTTTTTCTTGATGAGTCTGGCTAATGGTTTATCAATTTTGTTTATCTTCTCAAAGAACCAGCTTTTAGTTTTATTGATCTTTGTTTTCGTTTCCTTCATTTCATTTATTTCTGATCTGATTTTTATGATTTCTTTCCTTCTGCTAACTTTGGGTGATTTTGTTCTTCTTTCTCTAATTGCTTTAGGTGCAAGGTTAGGTTGTTTATTCGAGATGTTTCCTGCTTCTTAAGGTGGGCTTGTATCGCTATAAACTTCCCTCTTAGAACTGCTTTGCTGCATCCCATAGGTTTTGGGTTGTTGTGTCTCCATTGTCATTTGTTTCTAGGTATGTTTTTTATTTCCTCTTTGATTTCTTCAGTGATCACTTTGTTATTATGTAGTGTATTGTTTAGCCTCCATGTGTTTGTATTTTTTACAGATCTTTTCCTGTAATTGATATATAGTCTCATGGCATTGTGGTCGACAGAGATACTTGATACAATTTTGATTTTCTTAAATTTACCAAGGCTTGATTTGTGACCCAAGATATGATCTATCCTGGAGAATGTTCCATAAGCACTTGAGAAAAATGTGTATTCTGTTGTTTTTGGATGGAGTGTCCTATAAATATCAATTAAGTCCATCTTGTTTAATGTATCATTTAAAGCTTGTGTTTCCTTTTTATTTTCATTTTGGATGATCTGTTCATTGGTGAAAGTGGGTGTTAAAGTCCCCTACTATGAATGTGTTACTGTTGATTTCCCCTTTTATGGCTGTTAGTATTTGCCTTATGTATTGAGGTGCTCCTATGTTGGGTGCATAAATATTTACAATTTTTATATCTTCTTCTTGGATAGATCCCTTGATCATTATGTAGTGTCCTTCTTTGTCTCTTCTAATAGTCTTTATTTTAAAGTCTATTTTTTCTGATATGAGAATTGCTACTCCAGCTTTCTTTTGGTTTCCATTTGCATGAAATATCTTTTTCCATCCCCTTACTTTCAGTCTGTATGTGTCTCTAGGTCTGAAATGGGTCTCTTGTAGACAGCAAATATATGGGTCTTGTTTTTGTATCCATTCAGCCAATCTGTGTCTTTTGGTGGGAGCATTTAGTCCATTTACATTTAAGGTTATTATCGATATGTATATTCCTATTCCCATTTTCTAAATTGTTTTGGGTTCGTTACTGTAGGTCTTTTCCTGCTCTTGTGTTTCTTGCCTAGAGAAGTTCCTTTAGCAGTTGTTGTAGAGCTGGTTTGGTGGTGCTGAACTCTCTCAGCTTTTGCTTGTCTGTAAAGGTTTTAATTTCTCCATCAAATCTGAATGAGATCCTTGCTGAGTAGAGTAATCTTAGTTGCAGGTTTTTCTCCTTCATCACTTTAAATATGTCCTGCCAGTCCCTTCTGGCTTGCAGAGTTTCTGCTGAAAGATGAGCTGTTAACCTTATGGGGATTCCCTTGTGTGTTATTTGTTGTTTTTCCCTTGTTGATTTTAATATATTTTCTTTGTATTTAATTTTTGACAGTTTGATTAATATGAGTCTTGGCATATTTCTCCTTGGATTTATCCTTGTATGGGACTCTCTGTGCTTCCTGGACTTGATTAACTATTTCCTTTCCCATATTAGGGAAGTTTTCAACTATAATCTCTTCAAATATTTTCTCAGTCTTTTTCTCTTCTTCTTCTGGAACCCCTATAATTCGAATGTTGGTGCATTTAATGTTGTCCCAGAGGTCTCTGAGACTGTCCTCTGTTCTTTTCATTCTTTTTTCTTTATTCTGCTCTGCAGTAGTTATTTCCACTATTTTATCTTCCAGGTCACTTATCCGTTCTTCTGCCTCAGTTATTCTGCTATTGATCCTATCTAGAGTATTTTTTCATTTCATTTATTGTGTTGTTCATCGTTGTTTGTTTCATCTTTAGTTCTTCTAGGTCCTTGTTAAATGTTTCTTGCATTTTGTCTATTCTATTTCCAAGATTTTGGATCATCTTTACTATCATTATTCTGAATTCTTTTTCAGGTAGACTGCCTATTTCCTCTTCATTTGTTAGGTCTGGTGGGTTTTTGCCTTGCTCCTTCATCTGCTGTTTGTTTCTCTGTCTTCTCATTTTGCTTATCTTACTGTGTTTGGGGTCTCCTTTTTGCAGGCTGCAGGTTCGTAGTTCCTGTTGTTTTTGGTGTCTGTCCCCAGTGGCTAAGGTTGGTTCAGTGGGTTGTGTAGGCTTCCTGGTGGAGGGGACTAGTGCCTGTGTTCTGGTGGATGAGGCTGGATTTTGTCTTTCTGGTGGTCAGGTCCACGTCTGGTGGTGTGTTTTGGGGTGTCTGTGGACTCATTATGATTTTAGGCAGCCTCTCTGCTAATGGGTGGGGTTGTGTTCCTGTCTTGCTAGTTGTTTGGCATAGGGTGTCCAGCACTGTAGTTTGCTGGTCGTTGAGTGAAGCTGGGTGCTGGTGTTGAGACTGAGATCTCTGGGAGATTTTCGCCGTTTGATATTATGTGGAGTGGGGAGGTCTCTTGTGGACCAGTGTCCTGAAGTTGGCTCTCCTACCTCAGAGGCACAGCACTGACTCCTGGCTGCAGCACCAAGAGCCTTTCATCCACACAGCTCCTTAATTTTTGATGATTCGTTGTCTATTCAGGTATTCCACAGATGCAGGGTACATCAAGTTGATTATGGAGCTTTAATCCGCTGCTTCTGAGGCTGCTGGGAGAGATTTCCCTTTCTTTTCTTTGTTCTCACAGCTCCTAGGGGCCCAGCTTTGGATTTGGCCCCGTCCCTGCGTGTAGGTCCCCGGAGGGCGTTTGTTCTTTGCTGAGACAGGACGGGGTTAAAGGAGCCGCTGATTCGGGGGCTCTGGCTCACTCAGGCCAGGGGGAGGGAGGGGCACAGAGTGCGGGGTGAGCCTGCGGGGGCAGAGGCCGGCGTGACGTTGTACCAGCCTGAGGCGCGCCGTGCGTCCTCCCTGGGGAGTTGTCCCTGGATCCCGGGACCATGCAGTGGCGGGCTGCACAGGCTCCCCAGAAGCGGGGTGTGGATGGTGACCTGTGCTCGCACACAGGCTTCTTGGTGGTGGCAGCAGCAGCCTTAGCGTCTCATGTCTATCTCTGGGGTCCGCGCTTTTAGCCGCGGCTCGCGTCTGTCTCTGGTGCTCCTTTAAGCAGCGCTCTTAATCCCCTCTCCTCACGCACCAGGAAACAAAGAGGGAAGAAAATGTCTCTTGCCTCTTTGGCAGGTCCAAACCCCTCCCCGCACTCCCTCCCTGCCAGCCATGGCGCACCAACCCCCTGCAGGCTGCGTTCACGCCGCCAACCCCAGTCCTCTCCCTGCGCTCTGACCGAAGCCCGAGCCTCAGCTCCCAGCCCTGCCCGCCCCGGCAGGTGACCAGACAAGCCTCTCGGGCTGGTGAGTGCTGGTCAGCAATGATCCTCTGTGCGGGAATCTCTTGGCTTTGCCCTCCGCACCCCTGTGGCTGCGCTCTCCTCTGCGGCGCCGAAGCTTTCTCCCTCCGCCACCCGCAGTCTCCACCCGTGAAGGGGCTTCCTAGTGTGTGGAAACCGTTCCTCCTTCACAGCTCCCTCCCACTGGTGCAGGTCCCGTCCCTATCCTTTTGTCTCTGTTTATTCTTTTTTCTTTTGCCCTACCCAGGTACATAGGTGGTTTCTTGCCTTTTGGGAGGTCTGAGGTCTTCTGCCAGCGTTCAGTAGGTGTTCTGTAGGAGTTGTTCCACGTGTAGATGTATTTCTGGTGTATCTGTGGAGAGGAAGGTGATCTCCTCATCTTACTCTTCCGCCATCTTGGTAAATTATTTTTAATAGTCTTGAAATCATGTAGGGAAAGGCCAAGGTCTAACAAACCATGCTCGTAGGGTCAAGACAGGATCTGCAGAGAGTAAACCAAATAGAGGTCTAGAAAAAGAAGACTCTGGTTAGCTATCAAAAAGTATATTAACACCTGAAAAAGAGTGTGCAATATAAGTTTCAATCCTGATAGTCAGAGCCAAAATTGTCTAAGAATGTCCCAAATTTCATTGAACATATCTCTGGAGAATGTGGATAAAGACAGATCCTAGGATGATTATCACCCTGAAAGATTGGCAGAAACAAAGGAGAGACTCATGAATATGGTGTTATATAGGGCGTAATATCTTTGTCCTTCAGAAAGAAGGACAAAGTAAAAGGCAGACATCAGAGCTGGCATGCAAAGAAAAAAAGGCTGTCTCAGAAATGAAGTGAGAATCAAGATACTAGCCCAAGAACAGAGCATCCCATTATGGTTGGATGAAGTGCCTTGCTGCCCTGTCCTTAAATGTGAGGCTACATCCACTTTAATATCTTCTGCTTAAGGCCGCAAAGTTCCATAACTGAGATGGGACTTAGTTTACAAATCTGGATAAAATAAAACTATAGGGAGCCGAACATGGGGAAAAATGGCTTCAAATTTATTTAAAAGCACGTAGGATGCAAATTGAAAATACTTGTTACCTAAAGTTAGTGTTAGCAGGGAATCAAGTGTCCAAAGGTGGCACTTTGTTAGACTTATATAATAAAATTGTTTATCCTGGGATTATTATTATTATGCTTATTCTGAGTTTACTATTTAGCTCAAACATTGAGGGGGAAAAAAAGCCTTAGTATTGATATGTTTTGAGGATTATCTTTTTCCCATTCCATCATTTTTGACATCTTTTCTTTTTTTTTTTTTTTTCCAATGGCAAGAAAAATAGGTGATAGATATTTTCCACTGGCAAAGTGTTTCATGAATCATAACATCTGAGAGGCACAAGCTCAGGGAATTCTATCAACAGTCACTTACCTATGTAAATTTACTTGAAGTGGTTTATTTCCATTTCTGAGTGTCAGAACTAAGCCTGGCTCTAAGAGAATCCTCTGGCTCAGGGTTTCTCCTATAACTTTATGAAGGCTGTTTCCTCTTCAGTAATATTGTGATTGTAACAAGCTGAAAAGCTGTGACTAATGAAGGACATAACCTATACTTACTGTTAGTATTTTATTTTACTTTTCAAAGCTCAAGTCACTCACTGTGATTGATCAGTCTTTCCATTTAACCTTGGATAAGACATTGAATCTGTGATCTCTCTGGATTCTGTTATGCTCTATAGAGTATTGATTTTTTTTTTTTTTCCTTTTAAGCAGGGTGTTAACTGAGTTGAATTAAAACTCTAAACTCTTTCTCCCTTCCAGTAAGTAGGAACTAAAATGCTTGTTTAATACTGTTAAACTTAGCTGGGTTTTCTGGAGTCTGCCCAACACATATGTACTGCATAGGTCACCAGATTGCTGGAGAGGGTTGACACTTTGCAGCTTCTGTGGTCACAGTGAAAACCATACTCCCATTCCTCAAGTGGGAAAAATGTAATACTTTTTTTCCTAGTTTTAGCCAGCTCTTAGGACAACAACTTGGACCCACATCTAGATGAAAAGTCATAAAACAGGGAAACCCCCTCTATGTTTTCAGATAAAGAGCCATAATATCAGGAAACTCCAAGTGTTGCCTCACTTCTAGAATTTAACTTCAGATATTTAAATTTTTTTTTTAGTATTTTTAATTGTTTCTGGCAAGATGGTTCATCTGATAATGAGATACTCTGTCATTACTGGAAGTGGGATTCCAGATTTATTTCTAATGTAAAACTTCTGAAACTTTTATTAAAATAGTTACTTTGTTGACATATTACCAACATGTATAAATAATCACTCTAAAGTATTTGGAGATAACAATAAAGAAAGAAAATATTCACCTTTCTCTGCCATTTCATCAAAACAGATCAATAATTAAAATGTATGTACTGACATACATTCTGACAGCAAATACATGACAGCTAGCATCTAGCAAGTTTAGAATTCAGCACTGACCTTCACTACCTATACTATCTCATCAGAATTCCTCAGTGTGAGAATGAGGTATGTGACTAAATGGTACTGACTGATCACATCCATGGAAAGAAGTGAAAGGTAACATGATTTTAATGGCACTATGACTAATTCAAAACATTTTCATATCTAATGGGAAAATTGATTAAGTTTACAGCAGAAATAAGGTAGGGTTATTTACCTTACCAATATAATATATTATTTTCATCTCGAGGGAAGCATTTTTATAAATTATTTCTTGAAGGTCATGCAAATGATGTCTCAGTGCTAACTGCTCTAAAAGGCTATCATGCCCAAAACAATAAACTCACTGCACAGAGATGTCAGAGATTGAGAATTATGGTCTTAAGGGGTTACCAGCATCTGAAAATATTGATGGGGCTTTTATTTGTCTGAGTCAAGTAATATTTGACTAGGCTTTGAGGTTTCACTCCCTCTGCTTTGTTTTTTTTCCTTGAATACTGTTTTAACTTTGCTTACTCTCTTTTAGTTTTAAAACAATTAAATTCACTATTGGAAGGGTCAATTTTGTGTTCTGACCTAAATTACCACTGTGGGTTATGCCTTGCTTGATGCCCACTCTTCTGGTTATGTTTTGACCCCAATCAGAACCATATAAAATTCCATATTTAGGTTCTTATAAAACTCATCATTTAACATTTTTGTTACCAAAATACACAGAAAAACTCCATTTTAAGCAAGTCTTATATGTAGGGCATAGAAAAAAAATTAAGGTGAATATGAAGCATTGGGAAACATACAGTATGGAACAGTATGTCCTAATTTTAAGAGTTTCCCACATTATAGATGTACAACACAGTTCGCAATAATTGAAGCCTGCAGTGTTGTCCCTCTCTTAAATGAAAATATAAGATACCTAAATTTAGAAAATTGGAAACAGTAGTGCAATGTTAGCCAATGTTTTTAATACACTTAATATTTTGAATGTATCTAGAATACATAGTGGAAAAACTTGGGGGGAAAAAAACCCAGAAAACCTTGTTTGGTTAGAAGGTCCAAAACATTTCAATATCTATAGGTGGGCATAACCATGCACACACAAAATATCAAGCATAAAGGGCAAGGAATATTCTAGACAAATTTGATGAAATGTAAATATTTTATCATAATAGTGGGACAGAAGATTATAAACTGATAAAAATAGTACCTCCTGACTTCTCAGATATAAATAAGAAATCACCTAGATTAGAAAATAAAGCCCAAATACTATACCCATCAGTAAAACCAATGAGATGGGAAATGTTGGCTCTCCTAGAGACTGATACTGAAAACTTGCCTTGCACTCTGATAGCCCTGAATATCATTAACTGTACTTCTAAAACTACCATGAGATCTTATTTGTTCTGCATCAGAGGGATGCAAAATCTGTTTTAGTTGTTGTTGTTTTTCATCAGATGAGGGAAAGGTAAAGCCCCCATTATGTTAATTAATCTAATACTTTTGACGTTATGAATGGCCTATTTTTAGAAAACAAGAGTTAAAGGGGTTTAATTTGAAAGGAAAGTAGAAACGTGTACTGAGAGCTGTAATTTTTCTCTGCCTGTGAACAGACATAGCTGGGTCCTTTGTACACCACCAGGTGCTTAAATCACATCAGATAGTGCCCTTCTGATTTGGCTGGTCTTTCCTTTACCACCATGTTTCTCTGTATAGTGAACAGATGTTGTGGACAGAGACATTGGAAGATTCAGTTGATTAGATGCCTCATTGAGGTCATAGAAAAAAAAAAGTCTCTGAGTCTTTTTGAGCAAACAATCAGGGAGGAAAAGAAATGGTGGTCAGAGACTAATATCTCATGAAAGGTAAATTTTCTGGTGATGAAAATATCCAAAATGTTGATAGATGTAGAAAATAATAAAGGATAATTAGAGAAAAATTCAATAAGAATCTTCCTTTTTGGTTACATTATCCATATAAATGTTGAAGGCAGTAAGAATGATGGCCAAGTCTGTGGTGGACAGCAAATGTGGACTAAATGGAAAAGTCTTCACTGAATGAAAGGCAGTGGGTAGAAGGAAGTAGGAGTCAGCACCATGGAAGTGAGAAGATTGTGGCTGTGTGTCACACTCAAATCATCTTTATTTTTCTGTCTTTACTTATGCCATCTCCTCTATACATAATGTCCTCTCTATAATTTATTTTGCAAATTTCTTCTTTCTTCTAATACTCATAACATCCAGATAGCCTGCCCTTCTGTGTTTCTAAAATGCTTTGTGCATTTCTTTAATATAGTCTGTCTCAAAAGGTTTCATGCAGTTTTAAGTATTATTAACTTGCAAAGTAATTATCAATTGGAGGGTTTACCATTTCAATTTTGTATATACTCATGAAAGTTTTAATTTTAAGTTTTTAGTCAGCTTTTGCTATTTTTAGTCAGATGGACCAAAAAAGATAATAAAGTTACCAACTGATTACACAAAATGCACAAAACTAAATGAATCCATAAGAACTTGAAATAATGACACTTTCAGAAAAGTTTTTATAAGTTTGTATTATTTACTTTCTGAAGTTATTAATCCTTAAAACTGCTTTAAGACTTTTAGAACACCCTATATTAAAGCTTCCAGACTGTAATTTATTATGGTTATTTGCTTAATGTGACTGTTTCACACAATAAATATTAAGTGTTTTAAAGGTGGGTAGGTATGGTATCATATTTATCTTCTTGATTCCCTAGGCTATAATGGGACCTAGAATATATTAGAAGGCTGATAAATAGTTTTATTCATTGATAAAATAAACATATGAATGTGGGCCAAGCAATATGTATATATATTTTTTTATTCCACCTTTGGTTTATCTGAGCAATTTCCTTTTCTGACATTTTCATACTAGAAGTGCCTTAAATCACAAGTGTTTATAGGTCAATGCACAGTGTCAGACTAGCAAGAAAAAAGAATGCTACTATTCAGGACACTTATGACATACTTCACATTGTTAACTCTTCACTCTTCCAGCATAAAAGCTAAGTCATTCCTGATAGTGAGAAAGCCAAATTATCCCTTTCCCAAATCCCCTTTTGCTTGATGGTAGATATATGTGGCTGCACACTCAAAGCCTGGATATTATACTGAAAGTATTTTCTGATAGCTCTAGCCCCTGGTTCATAAATTATTATATTCTCTTTCCAGCTTTATGGCATGGCTTATCACATCCGTGATTAAATTGGAACCCACACACTTGCATCCATAAGGAGACTACCCATTTACAAAGGAGAGTCACAGCAGATAGAGAGTAGACATCCATGCTCTCTGGGTATAGGTGATAATAGTGAAAACTGATGATGAATGTAACTAATATTTATTTTTACTAGGAATGGATTAAATGGGTCTAAGAGCTGGGCAATCAGAGAGATAGAATGGTATCGTAAAAATCTATGTGCAACCACGGTTTTGAATAACATCCACATCACTTAAAATGTGTGGGATTTGGACAAAAACTACTCAGATTATGTGAATCTCATATTTCATTATGGAAGTTAATATGATAATTTTTAAAGTTATTGAAAAGGATAACATGAGGGAATTAAATACAGTTACTGGCATATACGGAATATAAATATATGGTCCTAATGTTAATCTTACTACCTGGTTCACTCCTGCTCCAAATAAACATTTAAATTACAGAGCCTACCTGTTGATTCCCTGATACCCTAATCAACAGGAACCTGGTTTTGATGTCCAATTTCTTAATAAAATTACCTTAGTAGAATCACAAGAATCTTTGATATTTCCCCTGACTTGCTTGCAAATTTCTATTCCAACTGATTAGAGAAACACCTATGAGTGAAAGAGGTAGCTAGAAAGTAATATAAGATTAAAAGAAAATGTAGAATTAAATAGTTTTGACTATATTCATGTGGAAATCTCTCTTTATAGTGAGAAAAAAAGTGCAATTGCTTTATTCAATCTAGACTGAAATTGGTTATTTTTAGTTTTTGGTTTAACTTAGTGGGGGTTTCCATTTAAAAATATTTATGGGCTGAGATAGATTTGATTATATAAAATCCTCTTATCTGAAACTGAAGATCCACAGCTAGGAAATTCTTCAATGGAAACATGACCAAGTCTGAGACAATTTCATTCCCTAGGCTCTTAGAAAACTATACATTTTATGAAAGTCTAAGGCCAAAAGGAGAAAACCTAATCAAACTTGTTGAAATAATCTTATTGATTTTTAGACATGTTCACAAACATATGACAGTGCTTATCACCAAGATAAAAATTCCAGTTCAAAATGCATATCTATCTTAATTTTTAAATCCAGCTGGATAAGAAATAATTCTGTAAATCCATTTGGAGTTACACTATTGAATTTTCAACAAGTGTCCCTAAATTACCTGGATGATGCTACTGAAGTTCATGATAACAGCACTACTAACAATTTAGAAAACTTACATATCATTTCCTGAAAGGATTATGGAACATAACATGAAATTTAATTTACTTAATCTAAATTCAATCTTAATATAATTTTAACTTTAAAACATTAAATTTGACCTTAAAATTTAAATCATTAAATGTAATCTTAAAGAAAGGGCATAATGAAATATTGAAATTGCCAAAATCCTGATATATTATAAAAATGCTTGCATAAGAATATGAGATCAATCATGTAAAACAAAGTAATTTTAGCAACAGAGTTATTACTATCTTCATTTTATAGTGAAAATATTTCAGAGAATATTAGAGTTAGAAATGATATTAATGAAACTGAATCTAAGATTCTCATTTTACCAATGAGAGTAACTAGTGTAAAAGAGAGTGCATTTTTCTAATGTCACCTAGCTGTTAGGGGTAGATTTGACTCAAGAAAAACAGACACTTGATTCCTTGTATAACATATAGATAGGACTTATTATGTCAGAACATTCTGGATTTGTATAGGTCATTTAAGAAGTCATATGTCAAAAGTATGTAAGAATGCTATGGACACAGGCTTGATTAGAGAATAATTTGGAAAAAAACCTTTGTGAAATAAACATTTTATAATTCAAAAGTGTTAATAGCAATAAGTGTAATAATATATAACTTTTTGTGCATTTTAAACAAGGAATACTGATAATAATGTCTTAGCCCAAAGTACTCATACTTAAATGGCTGAAATACATAAACATTGTTTTTATCTTACATTGAAAAGTTTCCCAGACATATGTGTTTTGTTGGGAGGCAAAAATTGTCCTATTATAGAATATGAAAGGGTCATATATGAATTTTCCCAGAACATTTTGCAACTAGGATATAGGCATGTGGCCTTGAATTAAAATGAGAACTCACCGCACAACAAAAGTTGCATTCACAAATCTATTTTGGCGATGGTGAGAGCATGGGCATAGAGCCCTAGTGGTAACAGTGGTGAATCTGCAGCATGCATATTTAGCAATAAAATGACCTTGTGACCTTGTCCTTATCAATTGGTCTGTGGCATGCTTGTGGCCATGGATTCTACAACTTGCCTTCCATTTCTATTAGCCATCTCATAGCTTTTAAATAATTTCCTTACATATATTGACCATAATCAGTTTTTGTGGCATAAGTGTAAAAAACATGATGAGTGAAGGGGTATTTCAGTTCAAACAACCCATATATGTAATAGCTCTCTGTAATTACTAGTAAGCTTAATTATTAGATTTTTAAGATTATAATATAAACTTTTTAAAAGCTTAATAACTATTCAATTAGTTTATGTAATAGATTTTCGAGGCACAATGCCACTCTGGCTTAGGAATTTACATAGAAACACATATATTGTCTGTCATTCCTCCCTATCCAAGCATAATATTTTTGTCCTTTTTTTCCAAGCTTATTTCTATTGACTAACCTCTTTGAGCCTGTCTGGCATATTATTATACTTTTACACATAAAATGTTTTTTAACTCAGGAAGTTGTTGCTAGAGGAAAGGAAGGAGCTCTATACCTTGCATTGGATCAAAGCTATCTGAGATTCTGGGTAAGCAATTATACTATGTATTTTAAAGGACGGTCAATAATTCATTTGGCTACTTGGTCTGCTTGTATATGTACTGAGCCAGATAATGACTGGTGTTAGCTCTTTTCCTTGTTTAGGAATCAGTCTTTGTAATCTGCTCATCTTTTTCAATTATATCAAAGCAGTGTATTTGTCTTCTCCCTTTCATTTTCTTAGCACTTTTTCAGTGTGTCTCTCAGTGCCCTGTGGCCTATCATCAAGCACTATACCATATATATAAAGGAAGGTTCATATTTATTTCTTAAGCATTAAGAAACATTTAAATAAATGATTGCTGAAAGTGTTCCCAATCTAATGAGAAATATAAATCTACTCACCCAATACAGTCAAATAAACTTAAGCAAAATAAACATGAAGAAAGCCATACAACATCATATTATGATCAAAATGCTGAAAATAAATGATAAAGAGAAAATCTTAAAAGCAGCCTAACAAAATTACACTTGAGGGCTAATTTAAAATTTATATGTGGACAGTATGATGTTTCTTAAATAATGCTAATTTACAAAGACATGAATACTTTTGATTTTATAAAACAATGTCTTTATTTTTAGATATACAGGCTTAAGTATTTAAAGGTAAGTATTACACTTGCAACTTACTATTGAATAGTTTGGTACAAAAATAGGGCGAATAGATAGATAGATGATAGATAGATGATAGATAGATAGATAAAATATTAAGAAGTATACATGGATGTCCATTGTACTATATCTTTCAACTTTTTTGTAAATTTGATTCTTTGAAATGCCAAATTCAACCTCCAGGGCCTGAACAGACTTGTTTTGTGAGATATAGAGGAAAAAGCTTTCAGAGTTTCCCCTTGAGCATATGGGAGGAAGGAGATACTAGGAGAGTGAGTAAGGAATGAGGTGGAAAGCCTCAGGCAATTGCTGAAGTGATTTCTCTCATCAATATTACTAAACTCATGAAGTGTGTAGGCTTATGATCAGCCCACTTTTCTTGGAAATTAATAATGGTGAATGCTACACATTATGGATGTGTACAGACCAAGGCAATATGTGTGGCTGGAGGAGTATGGAGACCAAGAAAAGAATGAGGGATAAACTCCCACAAATCTACAGGAATCATTGGATGGCATTTGATCTCTGATGGGCCTGTGGAATCAAGATCCAAGAATCAGTCCATGGCCAGAGTAGAAATAGGGAAGGTTATCTGACATCTGTATTATAACTCCCGAATTATTTTTATGAAATAGCTTTTGGTCAGTCTACTTCCCTGCTCTTAAATGCTCCTTCAATGGCTCTCAAATTCCCAAAGAATAAAGCTAACATTTTTATCCTAAAGTTGTAGCTTTTCAGTTACTGTTTTGGCAACTGATTCAATTTCTCAAAGTTCTCCTTGACTTACTATATGCTACAAACAACCCAAATTATTCTTTGTTCTCTATGCTGCATTTATTTAGATTTTCCTGATTCTGTGCCTGTTATAGCTCTTACCTGGATGACTTTATCCTCTCTCACCTGCCGAACTCTACTCATACTTAAACCCAAGTTCAAATTCCCCCTTTCCTAATGTCATCAACAGAAAATGGAAACCTCTTCCAAACTCTCAGATGACTGCATCTGTTTCCTTCATACAACATGTCTCAAATTTGCTTTGAAATATAATTTTAAATTTATTTTGTCTTTTATGCTTTATTGGAGGTATAAAGGGAAATAAACATAATTTTTCAGGGATTTAAAAATAAAACAAAACATCAAGTTGGAACACCAGAATATCACTTTCATTAGTTAACAGAGATTCTTAAAATTTGCCATACAGAGCGAGAGACAAGTTGGTTTTAAATAATGAAACACTGTGATTACCTTGTTTCCAAAGGAAAGAAAGTAGAGCTGAGCTTCCTTTCTCCATGTTCCAATTATCCAAACAGTAGTCACTCTACCTTTCTTAGGGTAGAATATGTAAAAAGGTGGAGAGAGACAGTTAATTTATAGGAACTCTCTTAGCATGCAAAAAGCCTCAGGAGTGAGGAAGCAGCCTCTTTCTCTGAAACACACCTGGAGAAGTCTGAGCTCATTAAAGGCAGGGGTCACATCTGAGTTCTCTTTCTATCCCTCACTTTGCCAACTAAGCATAGTGTTTTGGGAGGCAGTTGAGAAATGTCTGGTCACTGGTGAATGAACAAATTTGTATCAGGGCTCTTGAAAGAAACCAGAATATTTATTTTACCCCAAATATGTTTTGATATAAAAATTATTTTGAGCTGAAGACAATCAAGAAGCAGCAAATGCAAGAGGAGCTCTCTCTTCCTTTACCCCTCTCTGCCTAAAGAATGGATATAAACTCTCCTTACTGAAAGGGACTTTAGACTCTTATCAGCCCAGAGATGGCACCAGAGAAATTTGCAAAAAAATCATTGTTAAACTAACCTTTACCTTCCTAATTCTTTTTCACCATTAAACTGCCCTGCCCAAGCCCCTTTTTTGCTGTCAATATTTCACTACTCTTTTTCCAACCTAGTATAAAAGCTGGTCAACTCTAACTGCTTCTTTGTGTCTTCATTTTCCTTGCGAGGGTTCCCTTGTATATATGAAATATACATGTCAATCAGCTTCCGTTTAGTTTTCTCTTGCTAATCTGTTTTGTTACAAGAGCCCCAGACCCTACTTAGAAAGGTAGAAAGATTGTTTTCCCTCCTCTACACACTTAAATTCAAATACTTTACAAAGCAAGGTAGAAAGGGAAAACTTAAGAATGGACAGGTAGTATCTACAACTAACTGAAGAGCACAGGTCCTGGCAATAACACATTCAAATTAAAATAATAATACTAATAAGCGCTGTAAGAACCAACCAAGACCAAAGAGGGGATTGATTTAGTCCACAGGCCACCTATATATTATTTTTAGTTATTTCTTGCATCAAGTTATTTGCATTTTTACTTTTCTCCTAATTTGAACATGTCTAGAAGGAACCATTAACATCATAATCTATGTAAATGTTCTAGCTTGGACTTCACTCTTCAGTGGCCTGGGGAATGCAAAATGCTTTATCTCACGTTAAATTAATTTCAGACAATATTTTATATGTGAGAAAATAATCCACTTTTTTATATATCTATCCATATCCATATCCATGTATATCTATATATATCTTTTTTTGGTCCAGGTTAACTTGCTTAGGTCATTGACATCATGTCATATCACATAGGTTACCATCTCTGCTTTACCTACCTTGTTTCACAAGCAGAATTAGGCTAGTAAAATGGAAATGTAGGAACACTGTGATTGTGACACAGTGTAGAGGAAGTAGAGGAAAGCAAGCTATCTTTAAATTGTTTATGCTCAGACACATCCCTACTTCTTTTTATTGCTGTAATTGACAAATAATTGACATATAAAATTATTTTACTTTCAGGTGTACAACATAATGATTCAAAATTTATAGAAATTGCAAAATAATCACCACAGTAAGTTAACCTCTGCCACCATACATAGTTTATACATATATATTTTTTTTCTTGTGATGAAAACTATAAGATCTATTCTTAGTAATTTTTAAATATGCAACACAAATTCTAATTTCTTGTTACAGAGCTGACCAACAAGAATTATGATATAGTGATTTTAATTTTCCTTTCCTTCCACTGTGTTTTGTGTTTAGTTGTGGTCTGTTTGGAAGCTCTTTGAATGTATCTTTCTGGCAACATGATCTCTTCAGAGGATCTCCTAATGAACACTTCCCTCTCCCTGTCATTTTTTTTTTGTTGTTGTTTTGCGGTACACGAGCCTCTCACTGTTGTGGCCCTCCCGTTGTGGAGCACAGGCTCCAGACGCGCAGGATCAGCGGCCATGGCTCATGGGCCTAGCTGCTCCATGGCATGTGGGATCTTCCCTGACCGGGGCACGAACCCGTGTCCCCAGCATCGGCAGGCGGACTCAACCACTGTGCCACCATGGAAGCCCTCCCTGTCATTTTTAAAAAGGGGATATGCCTGTCCAATATTTAAAAGGCACATTGGACACCTTAAACTATTACAGAATTCCTGAAGCCACAATGGTTTGGGTTAACAAAGAAATAACTTGAGGAAAAGAGCATTTTGTTAAAAGCACAGGCAAAACCAGATAATTATTCCTGTTGTATTTCATATACTACATCCAATTTCAGCACACTTTTGACAACTATACAAAATTTTTAAAAAATGCTTGGACAGAACAATCTTGTTAATAACAGTCACCTTAATAGTAACATTTCTACAAATTGTGAGTTTATCATGCCTCCTCCTCCCCAACTATTCAAGATCTCTGAAATGAAGACTTAAAACTTCCTATTAGAATTCCTAACAAGTTTTTACATACAAAATCATATCAACTGTAACAAAAGATGATTCTACTTGTTCTTTTCCCATCTGCAGGATTGATTGAGTTTTGGATGCTAAGCCAACGATGTATTTGTGAGATGATTCAAATTAATTATGGTGTATAACAGCTTTTGTATATGTTGCTGGGTTCAGTTTCCTAGCTTTCTTTCTTTCTTTCTTTCTTTCTTTCTTTTTTTTTTTTCTTTTGAGGCAGGGGATGGATGTGTCTGTGTTCCTGAGAGATGGTGAGATGTCATTTTCTTTTCTCGTGATGTCTTTGGTTTTGGAATTAGGGTAATGCTGCCTCATGGAGTGATTGGGAGGTGTTCCTGCTTCCATTCTTTGGAAAAGTTTGTGAAGATTTGTTATTAATTCTTTATTAAATGTTTGGTAGAATTTACCAACTGAAGAAGAAAAAAAACAAAAACAAACCAAAACAAAGAAAACTTCCTATTACCATAGTTTACATCCATACTCTGCTTTCACTTCTCTTACTAGCACTTACTACTGTATGATATTATATTATTTATTGGCTTATTTTTTTTGTGTCTTTCTATCACTCTACAATATAAGGTCTTTGAAGGTAGGAAATTTGTTTATTCATGATTGGCTCTCCATGCCTGCAAAATATTCCTGGTTCATAATAAAAGCTCAATAAATATTTTCCAAGTGATTATAAATAAAGACAAATTTACTGAGAAGAAAATGGCAAGAAGGATTGTAGATATGTGTGGGCTTCACAGAGTCCTAATGAAGGGGAAGAACTCATGATGAAAATGGAGTCAATCTTAAGTCTCAAAGTGTGTGTAGGATTCAACTATAACACAGAAATGTCCCTAATGTTATCTGAAATAAGAAAATAGAAAAAACAAAGGAATAAAAAGAAAAACAATAGTTTAAAGGAAAACTTGGACCCAATAAAAAAATTAAATAGTACATATCTAGAAACTATAAAGAGCTCATTCAAATACAGAGAAAAAAAATGAAATCCCTATAGGTAAATGTGGAAAGGATATAAACTCACAACTCAAGCAAACAACATATGGGAAATTATACAAAAACATAAGCAATTGAATAAGTGCAAATTAAAGAAATATCAAGACAGCATTTTACATGCAGAAATATTAGTCAAAAATAAGAAAACACAATGCCTAAAGTGGATGCTATGCATTGAAACATGTACCCCCCAAATCCATATGTTGAAACCCTCATCCTCAATGTGATGGTATTTAGTAAAGGTAGCTTTGGGATGTAATTAGGTTTAGATGAGATCATGAGTATAGTGCTGAAGGAAACCAGAATATCTCAACCAAAAATATTCCTCTTTGATGTAAAAATATTTTATGCTGAAGGCAATTAAGAAAGAGCTAATGCAGAAAAAAAAGCTTCCCCTTTTCTGCCTAAAGAAAAGATATAAATTATTTTATTGGAGATTGAACCTTATCAGCCCAGAGATGGCACCATAGGAATCTGTAAACAAACCTTAACTTTATTAGTTTCCTGCCACATATACACCTTTCCACAGTTTGCCACCCTTGGAAGGCTAAAACTGCTTTCTTTTTCCTGTCATTACTCTATCAATTAATAAATTTATTAATTTATTTTGGAGATGCCATATAAGGTGGGATTCAACTGTTATTTTGAGTCATTTTTTGTTTAGGTGATGTGCACTGTGCTTGGTAATAGACTGTTTTTCTCATGTTAATCTGTCATTTTGTTAGAGCCCCAGCAGAAACCCTAACATGAGAAAGGGTAAATTTTGCCTCTTCTACAGGGCCCTCAAGAGGGGATTAGTGCCCTTATAAGAGACAACAGAGAGCTTCCTCACTGGCTCACATTTTCTCTCTCTCACTCTTTCTCCACTAGCACTCATAGAGGAAAAGCTAGGTGAGGACACAGTCCAAAGAGTGAGCTGTCACCAGACACCAACCCTGCTGGCATCTTGATCTTGGACTTCCAATCTCCAGAACTGTAAGAAATAAATTCCTGTTGTTTAAGCCACTCAGTCTGTGGCATTTTGTTATGGCAACCCAAGCTGATTAGACAGTGGGCATGGTTGAAGCAAAGTTGGAATACCCTTTATGATAAAAAATATGGACAAGAGAATAAAAAGATGACACTGAACCAAGAAGTAATGGTCTTTAAACTTTGGTATAGTTTTCCCTTTTTGTTTTTTTTAAATGAAAGCTTCTTTCTTTCTTTCTTTCTTTCTTTCTTTCTTTCTTTCTTTCTTTCTTTCTTTTTGGCTATGTTGGGTCTTCATTTCTGTGCGAGGGCTTTCTCTAGTTGCGGTGAGCGGGGACCACTCTTCATCACGGTGTGCGGGCCTCTCACTGTCGCGGCCTCTTTTGTTGCAAGCACAAGCTCCAGACGTGCAGGCTCAGTAGTTGTGGCTCACGGGCCTTGTTGCTCCGTGGCATGTGGGATCTTCCCAGAGCAGGGCTTGAACCCGTGTCCCCTGCATTGGCAGGCAGATTCTCAACCACTGCGCCACCAGGGAAACCCTGGTTTTCCTTTTTTATGCATGCTGTTTTAGATTGCCACAGATTTTCATTTTTTAATATAGTACTTATATATTTTCCTGTTATTGTTTCTTTGTACACATAATAATTTTAACATCTACTTCAAATTACATGTAGCAATTTTACTATTTCATGTTTTATCTACTTTAAAAATTGTTTTTGTTTGTGCATATCCTTTATTTGTTTTATAAACAAGGAACATCTTTGCATAAATATGGGTTTGTATTTTATATTAGTTCTTAAGTGTAAATTTAAAAGTAGAATTAACAGGTCAAATATGATTAATAATTTAATTCTAATTATTATATTGTACAGTTGCTTTCTAAAATTCTGTTCTTGCTCCTAGAACCTGCACAGAGAGGCCTCCAGGAGATACTGAAGAATGTGACAATGAGTTTACAATAGCAATTCTTAAAGTAGGTCTGGCCACCAAGCAGATACTTTAGTATGACGTTCTGTTTAATCTTCTTGCCCACATGAATGAGAAATTCAGTTCAGCAGCAAATTCCTGTGCATATAGGATAGCAGAAGCATCCACTTTCCATCCTGAAAGCATAATAATTCCCTTACCATAGATAAAATTTCCTATTTCCTCATCTAAAATATTTCATTTGTTGATCCTACATAGTAGAAACCCAATGAGTAAATCAGCCACATGCATAACAAATGAAATATTAGTGGTCATTATCCTGCATAGAGCTCACAGATGCACTTTTTCCTTGCCCTACTTTTTAATTTAAATGCCATAATATGACATGTGTGTCTATTAGTCTGGCCACCCATTCCATACTCCTGTAACTGTGACCCAACCAGGTTCATTTGCGTAACTCCCAAGCAAGCCACATGCTGAGACTCTGACGTCTGTAGCCAAGAAAGAGTTTATTCACGAGACAGTCGTGTGAGGAAACAGGAGAACAATTCTCAAATGAGACTCCCCAGATGTGAGGGGCTTGAGATATTCCTAGGTAAAATGTATAGGGTGGTCAGCAGTGCAGGAGAAATTTATTGAAAGCAAGAAAAGATGAGGTAATCATTGCTCTGCAGGCACACTGAGCTTAGTGAACCTTCACAGGATGCATGTCCAGAAAATATTGTCATTAGCACAATCCAAGGGTGGGGTTTTTGGTGCTGTGACTTCAAAAGTCCATTCATCAGACACTCAGGTAGGCCCAGTTCAGTGGTCTGTGGTCTCCACCAGTTTGAGCTGGACAAGAACTAGTTCCAAGTTCCTGAAAAACAACTTAGATAATTGTTACTATACTATACTATACTGACCCATACATCAGAGGTGTTATCTGTAGGGGACGGTTAAAGGAGTCTTGTGATATATTGTCTAAGCTACATGAAGCTCAGAGTGTATGCAATTTGCAAGAAAAATTAAAGTGAGCTTGATAAGTGAAGGCAGGTTACAATTTACTGATTATTAGACAAGCAAGTTTGATGAATCTAATCCTCAGTTTCATTACAACCAGAGTGAGTTACACATTAGTGCTACCTGCTTGACCCTGTAGGTGCATGAGGGTTTGCATGCTGACTTAATTTTTATATATTTTTACACTTAATTCCTCTGAGCAAAAGTCCTCGCAGACCCACAGGGCCATGTTGCTTTTTCTAAGGGGACCTGTATTTCATTTGTCAAAATATGTGCATATTAATCATCTTCATAATGTTCAATACTAGGACAAAGGAAATATTGAAAAATAAAAATATGGTAATTAGAAGGGGCTAAACATTTAAAGAAGGTATTTTCTTTCATTATACTCAAGACAAGAACCTGTCTCAGTTTCATCCCCAACATGTAAAGAGCTTGGAAGTGGTTGCTGCTCACAACTTTACAAAAAAAAAAAAATACAGAAAGCTGAGCAAACTGAAAGAATCAATGACTTTTCTTGGACTAATCAGAGAATGGAAATCATAGGACACATTGACACCCTCAGATCTACAAGAACAGGCAAATATATAGAACACAGCAGAGATAAAGTAACCCAAAGTAGAAACCACTGAAGGCATAAACTGGTAGAAATATTTAATGGTAATTTTGATAAAATGCTGTAGGCTGAGTGTGAAAGAGAAAAACTCCTGGAAGCCTGCAGTTTTAGGTGGGACCTCCATATTTTAACAGGCTTTTCTTCAGGTACCCTACCAGGTACTCATGGTGAAGAGTCAAGAAAAGTCCCCTCATGTCTCTGGAAATGGGAGGATGTAAATAATAATTTTGAAATGTTCCCAGAGCATTTTCGGTAGCAAAGGCCTACTCCCCAGAGAGGATGACTTGAACAGAACCTTAATCCACTAGGGAGAAATGCATTTATCCTTGACCAATCCTATCTAGACTTCCTTTCTCACCTAAGAGGGCCAGAAGGTAAGAAACCCTTGTGAAGGCCACAGGCCATGAACACAGGCTCACCAAATCACCGAGATTTAATCATAGGATTGTAGAAACCCTTTTCTCCCCTATAACTAATCAACATATCAACAGGGATCCAATATAATAAGAATGGATTGCAGCTAAAAGGCTGCAAGTTGCAGACTCTGTTTAAGAAGTTCTTAGACGAATCCAAAGACAAGAGGAGAGATAAACATAAATAGAGGAATTTGAAGTATATGGCACCTACAGTTACAGCAAATAAAACACAGCCCAACTCCTAGTCAGACTAACATAAAACTTAAATTAAAGACTATTTACATCAGGCACTATTACCTGATACATAATGTCTATCAACAACAAAAAAAAAAATTACAGAGCTTGCTAAAAGGCAAGAAAAACCCAGTCAGATCTAAAACTTTGCACAAAAATTAACTCAAAATGGATAATACATCTAAATGTAAACCAAAACCAAAACAAGCAAGCAGACAAACAAATAAAAACATGCAGAAACTAGAAAATTTCTAGAAGAAAACAGGAAATGATCTGCGTTTGGTGATATATTTTTAAACCCAACACCAAAAGCACATTCTATGAGAGAAAAAATAAATTAGACTTCATTAAAATGAAAACTTCTGCTCTGCAAACAAACAAATACAAAGAGTGAAAATACAAGCCACCTGAGGAAAAGTATTTGCAAAACACAAATAAAACAAAGTTTCTGTTAAAGAACTGGTATCCGAGATGTACAAAGAACTCTTAAAACTCAACAATAAGAAAACTACCCCAATTAAAATATGGGCCAAAGAACTGAACAGACAACTGTCAAAGAAGATATCCAAGGGCAAATAAACATATAAAAAGATGTTCAACATAATTTGCCCTTAATGCAGTAAATGTGTTTCTAGTTATTTACCCAATGTATTTGAAGTTGTATGTCCACACATATACCTGTATTCTATTTTTTTAATATCATTTTTATTTATAATCATCAAAACCTGGAAGCAATCAAACAGTCTTGCAATACTTTTTTCTCAGTAAAAAGAAAGACCTGTCTCAGGTCAACAGCAGTCAATTTAGTAAAGGTTTATTTATACATTTGAAATATCCACAACAAGGTTCCAGTTATTTCATGTCAATCAGTTATCTACCCTCCTCAAAATAAATTTCTAATAAAAATCAACACATAACTTTATTGGCTACTTATTCTAATAGGGGAAGAAAGCAAGTAGAGCTTATCTGTCCTGAGAGTTAGCCAGAGGCAGGAAATGACCTTGCTAATATTCTTGTTCGAATGCTATTAGGAGAGTCATGGGAAAGTGTGTTTATAACAATAGCTTAAGTGGAAACAGAACAAGAGATTTCTGAATTATCTTATTTTACACGATAGAAAGGCTCCTTTGTATTTATGAAGTCTTATGTCATTATGAGTTTGTGGAGTTAAAATTCCTATAAAGTTCCAGTACAGAAAAAGAAGCACTTTCCAAGCTCCCTTTCTCCCTTTGTTCTCCAGAGGGTGTTTTGTAAATTATAGCTTCTGCACAGTACATAGTTCCCTAGTGGCCTGCTATGGCTAATATAGTTCTCCCAAAGTGTTTAATGACTCCCAAGTTGCAGCTTAAATAGTGGGGATTTATAATGAATGATTGAGAGTGAAAATACCCCTATGTCCCCTTGGGAGGGGAGAGGGACCCTCTAATAGTACCAGATGAAGTGCAAACAGCATCAGCTTCAGACTTGTTCCCCACAGCTGTCCAGCACAGACACAGATCCCAGAAACAGACACTGAATAAACAAAAGGGGTTTTCTCATTCATATTCTTTGTACCTAATTTACAGATATCATCGTTCTGGTAAAGCCTTCATCATACACTGAAGTCACAAAGGTGCTTTTAAAATGCAGAGCCCTTCTGAGATGTCTCTATGGTCTCACTGCTTAAAGGTGTAAATCTTCTCGCTAAACAAATAATGAAATAATGTATATATTATATTGGCCTGGGTTTGTTTCTAAAAATATTGTCAGGATCATTCTAGCAATAAAAGATGAGTCATGTCAGGAAACCAGTTAAATAGACAGGCAGTTGTGAGATTCCTTCAAGGGCAGACACTGGGAATTCACTGATATTATCAGCATTGTTGTCCTATAATGTTGGCAATATCTACATCAAACCCATGGAAACACCACGTGATTTTCAAGAAAGCTTTCTGGAAACAAATAAAGAAATGGCACTATGGGAAAAGTAGGACTTAAGGAATGAAAATGGAGTTTGCCTAATTGGACTACATTTGGGTAGAAAACAGAGTTGGCCCTGAACGCCATACTGCTAACAGGCCACTGTTTCTCTGTTCCCAACACCAGGTTCAATGCACCCCATATCTGACCCAACTAACACCTGGCTGCCTCCAAAACTGACAGTGTCTCATTATCCCAGGTATCTATTCATTTCCAGTGTTTTAAATCAGACCAACCATCCCACAATGTGTGAAATATGTACCTTCACTGTGAACCCTCTTTGTCCTGTCCACGCTCTTACAGTGTGTTATGTTCTTGAATGTTCTTGGCCTTTGTGTTTCTTGTTAATACATATTTTTCCCTGAATTGTGATATTCCTTAAGACGGATCTTGACATTCATACTTTTATTTTTTAACTTTAAAATAAATTTGATGTATTAAAAGGTTTTGAAATAATATGTTAACAGTAGAAAGGTAACCTCCTATGACTATCCTCTTTCAGATCAAATCCTATCTTCCAACTGCCAGAGCAAATGATTACTATTTTTGATTCATGTTCTTTTTTATGTATATACAAGCAAATAAAATCTGTATTCTTTTTCTTCTTCTATTACATAATTGGTTGAACATCACCGTGTTGTTCTGCATCTTGCTTTTTTTTTTTTTTTTATATACTTAATAAGAGTTTACCTGATTAGGTCAGTCCTACCCAGTATAATCTCACCTTTGATTTACTTAAAGTCAACTGATTATAGGGCCTTAATTATATCTTCAAAATCCCTTTATAGTTGACTTATAACTTGGCATAATCACCGGAGTGACAGTCTATAACTTTTACCATATTTATTGGTTAAGAAGCAAGTTATAGACCTAGCCTACCTCAGTCAAGGGGCTGGGATTACACAAGGGCATAGGTCATTATGTATCTTCTTAGAATTCTGCCTACTGCAAATATAGTCCTTACAGTAAAATTGTGGAGTCAATTGCTATTTTGAAAAAAAAAAAAAATGACAAAAGGCCCTTTCTAAAGAATTACACTTTCAAAAAGCAATACATTTCTATTTCCTTATGGGCCTCAATAGTACTGTGTGTTAATATATCTTGGAATGGTATCAGTTTCATAAGTGAATTAGAGATTCTCCATATAGTTTTAATTTTCTTTCTCTTATAAATGAGATTCAGTAGCTTTTCCTATGCTTAAGTACTGTTTATATGTTATTTTCACTAATACTATTTTATTTCTTCTCCCATTTTACCCCATTGGGTTATTAGTCTTTATCTTATTTATCTGAGAATATTTTTTAATATTAGAAAGATTAGACTTTGTCTGTGATAGGAGTTGTAACATTTTCACAACTTTAAGTTTACTATCATTTTTTACTGTGTTTATTATTTTAAAAATTTTGAACCATGCAACAAATTTTATTTTATCATATTCACATTATTTTTATTTATTTTTTTTTAAATTTGAGTAATAGTTGACATTGAAAAAACAATTACCAACATTTGTTTCCAGTAATTTATGGTTGTATAGTTTTACATTTACATAGTCCATGTGTTTAAAATTTCCTGGTGTACTATTTTAAATATAGATTTACATTTTTCAATAAGCTATGCACACCATTTATTGTGTAATGTGTCTTTTCCCATTTGAATGAACTTCTTGTAGAAGATTGTATTTTCTAAAGATGGCTACGTGGTTTTCTTAAGATAAAACCTACCAATGGCTTTGCCTGGCTTTCTACCTGGAAATGTGCCTTTGGAAGCTTGAGTTACCATGCAAGTAGTCCAGCTACCCTGTCATCACCTAGTGGAGAAACCATGTGGAGACATCACATAGAGAGACAGACAGAGATGCCTATGGAGCCCCAGCTCTCTCATCATCCAGCTCTCAGCCCAGGTAACAGATGTTGAGTGGAGAAGCTTTTGGGATGACCTCAGGACTAGCCAGAGTCAAAACTCCACAGCTAATATGCTCCCAAACTTCTAACCCAGAGAAATCATGACTGATTATAATGATTGTTGTTTTAAACTACTAAATTTGGGGCTGATTTCCAGCACAGTAATAATAACTAGAGTTTTCTTGTGGTTTATGGGATTTTTTTTTTTTTTTTTTTGCTGTACGCAGGCCTCTCACCGTTGTGGCCTCTCCCGTTGCGGAGCACAGGCTCCGGACGCACAGGCTCAGCGGCCATGGCTCACGGGCCCAGCCGCTCCGTGGCATGTGGGATCCTCCTGGACCGGGGCACGAACCCGTGTCCCCTGCATCGGCAGGTGGACTCTCAACCACTGCGCCACCACGGAAGCCCTGGTTTATGGGATTTTAAAACATTTAATTTTTATAGTTCTTATAGTTTTTATAGTATAGAAATACCCCTATTTTTTAATCTTTATTTATCTAATTGCACTGGATAATAGTACCAAAGATTTAAAAATAATGATAATAAGAGGCATCTTTCTTTTGTTCCTGTATGTAGCCAAAACATTTTCAGAGTTCCCCTGTTAAACAAAAAGGTGTCTTTAGAACAAAAGAGATACTTTAAATTTTACCGAAGTACCTATATATTCCTAGTTTTTAAATAAATGCCTCATGCTAAAAATAAGAGTGTCAGCAAACTTCTGGCACTTTTCACTTAGAAAGCTCAGGACATACACTCAGCTGATCAAATCTACATGCAGGGACCTTATTCAGTTTTTCCTAATTGTGATTTGTAGCCTTTGGCTCTACTCATTGCTACAGGATGCTGGATTATTTATATATTTTTAAATTTTATTTTATAGACTAATTCCTGTTCCAACATTACCACATGTAGAAAGAAGCCCTTATCTCTATTAAGTGTGCACATCTCCAGGGTGCTCCTTTAAGAGAGGTATAAAGTCCTACAGTCAACTGATGACCCTCAAATAGCACTGTGTGATATTTAAATGCTACCCATAACCATAAAGGAAACAAGTTTTCCTTTCCTTTTTCCTGAACTTAATATGTATTTTTTGAGTAGCACAGTATTTGTTTAGAGTATTAAATGAGTGGTATATTGAGAATGTTTAAAATTCATGAGTATTCTATTTACATCAAATGCAGGAATAGTGCTTTTAGGTTTCAAGAAATTTTCTGTGCCAGATTGCAGGGGAAAAAAGATTGTTTATGAAATTCAGCATCGAATATCCTGGTATTACTTTGGAGAATCATCTATTTAATCCTAGATTTCAGCAATTTATAGAGATGACTAAGGAGATAAAGGAAAGTTTTAGATGCAAATAGCTACATTTGTTTAATGAGGACATTACCCCTACTGTGAGGTACCCTGAAGATTTCATACAATCTCCCCTCAGGTAAGACTATTTAAATCATATATAAGTAATAATTTATACATTTTTTTTTCTTAAAGTATTTGTGGAATCAAGGTTTGCTATTTCCTTTAGGAGTAAATAGCAATTATTCACAGTCCTGGTTTTCAACCATTAAAAAAATCCAAAATATATCCTTCCATTGCAGAATAAATGTTTTCCCTTAATTCACCATCAGTGGATATCAACTCTCTCCAATAATCCCATATTATTTTATTTACTTAATGATGACCATTGTCTCCCTCTCCTTCCTTGTGCTAAACAGAACTCTGTCTTTTCTCAGGTAGGCTTCCCTTACTTACTTTCATTGGATAATTTGGTAATGCTCAGTGAATGCCTCATTTGTACCAGGAACTCTTCAACTGTTGGAAATGTAATGGTAACTCTAAAGGACAAGATCCCTAGTCTCACATTAAGTATTTGTGGAGTAAATGAGGGAGTGAATGAATGATTGTTATTAATACTGCTGCTTTGTTAAAGTCAGGCATGACTCCTTTTTCATATTTGCATCCTCTTTGTCTAAGATTGCCTCTGGTGTTTAATAAACATTAATTTGTTTAAAGAGGATATGATAGGATAGAATTCCAAATAGAAAGATTTAGGGAGCAGAACCAGTATTTAAATTTAATACCAGTTTTATTCTGAGAATTAAATGGAAGAAGAAGATAGCTGGAGTTGTGTTGATGAGAGAGAGAGAGAGAAGAAAAGAGCCTAAGACTCAACCTTTGGGTGGCCATTTAGCTGAGGAGAGTGGGGAAGAGGAGATAAACAGAAAGGAGCAAAAGAAAGTGAGAATTGACAATGGGAGGCAGAAAATTGTTCAGAATGGTAGAGAAACCAAACTGTGGCATCACTGATGCTAAATGAGCAATGAGATGCTAAATGGTCCAGAGAGGCAGATACAGAAATCAGGTCCAGAAGAAGCTGGTGAAAATGTTTTCAGATCACACATGATGTCATGGATTACTCAGAATGCCCAATTTTCTTGATAGTTTCACATGCATAAGATTTGTCTTCCAACATTTGTAAGTCTCTGTCCAAGGGCAGAGACCCCATTTTAATTTTGCTCGAGTCATTAACAACCTCTGACCTATAGACATTGTCTGATAGGATTTGCTTGAAAACATGCTGACTCATCTCCACCATTAGTCACATCACTTCACTATCTTCTATATTCCCTGATGTTTCTTATTTCAGGAATTTATCTTTTTCTGTTTGTGGAATAACTTTATGTGCTAAATATCCTATTCAATGTTTCCATCCTCTGTTTTCTTTCTTTTTCTACCTTTGAAATTCTCAATTCTTATGAAGATTAGTAGTCAGAGTGGGTCACTCCTGTTAACTAAGCTGGACCTACGTAAAAAAAATACATACAAACATAGGATAAGGAGCTAATAAGCTTAACTGGAGTCTCTGCCATATACAGAATAGAGTAAAATACATTTTTCATCAGTTTGAAGCTTCCTCTGTTTTTTAACACATCAAACTTTGACTACTTTATTACCAAGACAGTATACTTTCATGGTCTTGCATTTAAATAACAGTTTACACTTATTGGGAGACATCTGAAGGAACATGCCTCCTCTATGCCTATGAAAGTTTGTCTTACCTGCATTTCTCCACTCCCACACCTACAGTCATCTTGGCATTTATAATAAAGTCATTCTTCTGATTAGATAACCCTTACCTGATATGCCTCAATGATAATTTTTGAACACTTGCCTTGTCCCTGTGAATTTTGTTCTTGGTTCCTCGATTCACCTACCCATACCAGTTTTTATATTTTCTTTGACTGTAACCCCATCTCTGTACTCTGCACAATATCTCTGAGTTCTCTAGAACTAGGACTGAAAACAGTGTGGGCAATGATATAAGTTCTGTCTGATTCCTGCTTTCCTATCTTCTGTAGAAAAAAAAAAAAGCCTCAAAATGCTGAAGGAACAAAACTGGTCATCTTAACAGCACTTGTGAAGACCTGTCCTGGGCAAGAGGCAGGAGGAAACTCCTGCATCAAGGCCATTAGAGATCCCTTACCAGTTGGGGAGGGGCTGGATCACTGAGAAGGTCTCACTCCAAAGATTCGGGAGTATAACATCTGATTAAGACTGAGACTGGGGGCTTCCCTGGTGGCGCAGTGGTTGAGAGTCCGCATGTCGATGCAGGGGACGCAGATTCTTGCCCCGATCCGGGAAGATCCCACATGCCGCGGAGCGGCTGGGCCCGTGAGCCATGGCCGCTGAGCCTGCGCGTCCGGAGCCTGTGCTCCACAACGGGAGAGGCCACAACAGTGCGAAGCCCACGTACCGCAAAAAAAAAAAAAAATAGACTGAGACTGAACCAGGACAATAGAGAATGCAGTTTCCCCCTATTCCTGGCCAGCAAGTCTACTGTTAAGAGGTAGGACAGGTATAGAAAGAGAAACTGTGATCTCAAAGTTGAGAGGGGAGCACACACTGAAGAAAACTCAGTTGGTCCCCACAGTAAACAGAATATAATGCCAGAGGACTTTGAAGCCTGTAGTTTGCTGAGGGTAACAGTAGTAACAACAAAACCCAAACCCAGCACACCACCTGATTCAACTGACTTAACTTTACCCCACAATAAAATCCTAGCTAAAAAGAAATGTGCCCATCTTCTGGCATGAATATTATTTATCTCAATCGCCACTGCCCAAACAAGATGTCTGACTTTCAACCAAAACTTAAATGAAGCACAAGAAAAGGCCATGGCTCATGGGCCCAGCCGCTCCGCGGCATGTGGGATCTTCCCGGACCGGGGCACGAACCCGTGGCCCCTGCATCGGCAGGCGGACTCTCAACCACTGCACCACCAGGGAAGCCCGACAATTATTATTAATATGTTAAAGGTTCTATTAGAAAAGGTAGACATCATGCATGAACAAATAGGGAGTTCCAGCAGAGATACAGAAGGAGGAGAGAGAGAGAACAGGTCAAAATAAATATTTCAACAGATGATGTCTGAGAATTTCCAAATGCAATGAAAGAAAACAAATCAAAGATTCAAGAAGCTAAGGAAATACCATACAGGACTAAAAAAAATAAGTACATAAATGTCAAATAAGTAAATGAACAGGAAAAAGTCACCAAGATATATCAGATTCAAATTGCTGAAAATAACAAATAAAGAGAAAATCTTGAAGGCAGCCAGCAAGTAAAAGACACATTATGTATAGAGGAAAAAAGAACATCAGTACTCTCATGAGAACATCTGCAAACCAAAGGCAATGGCATAATACCTTTTAAGTACTGAAAGAAGAAAAATCTGTTAACCCAGAATTCTACCTCCAGCAAAAATAATTTTCAAAAAAATGGAAAAGAAGATTTTCAGACAAAAACTGACAGAAGTCTTTGACAGTACATTTGCACTATAAGTAATATTAAAGGAATCTTTAAACAAAATAATAACAGACAGAAACATGGAACTACACACACTTACACAAGCACATAAATGAAGAATATTAGAAATTTGTTGGTTTGCAAATTTGGGAACGTCTCAGGTAAAATCCAAAACCGGCCCCCATACGTACAGGCAAGGAGAGACTGAAGAAAGTGACAGACCACTACAGATTGGGAGATGGCAGATTTAATAAGAATGGGAATTTATATTACAGGCCTGTCTTGCTTGGGTGGCCACAAGACAAGATCTCTTAACTCACCTACCAGAATCTTGAGTTTATATAGAGGTTGTAACTAGGTTCAGTCACCTCTACTATCCAGATGACCAAATAATATAAACGTGTTCCATTTTAATATTTTAATAACATTTCTTCACAAAATAATTTTTTTCTATAAAAATGACTATACACAAAGAATAATGACTATACAACACTCAACTCTGTGAATGGCCCAACATTTACTCAGTCACCTCCTTTGGGCATTTAGAAAATTTCATATTTCCCCCAATATATATAATGTTGTAATGAACATTTTCTGTATGAGTTTTTTTAAGCTTTTATTTATCTATTTTGGATTGCCCACTCAAGACTGTGTCCTTGAAAACAGCTTCAGCCATGGGAACAGAGGGTAGAAGGTACATTCCAAGGACTGAGTGAAAGTGAGGAGCCTCTGATTGCTCTGGTCCAGTTGGAGGGTCAAGCAGTTGTCATGTCCTCTTGATGAGCTCCTCCAACAAAAATAATAGCAATGTATTGTATATTTATGGCACATGTAAAAGTAAAAATGTGACAATGATAGCACAAAAAGAGGAAGAAGGGATTGGTAGTATACTTCCATGAGATCCTCACATTACACTTGAAGTTATATAATATTATTTTAAGGTGGACTATAGCTAATTAAACACATATAAACCAAGCCCTAGACAAGCAGCTGGCACACAGTAGTTAGAGAAAATTAGTTATATCTCACACTGACCTCTCCCTGCTGCCTGCACTGAGAGAGTGACCCTCATTCAAGAAGAAAGTGTCCATAAGCATTAGGGGTAACTATAAGCAAACTGAAAATTTACCTGTAGCCCAACAGAGAAGATTAAAGAGGGTCCAACAATTATGTTAGATTTAAGCACATAAGTAAATAGGCAAACTTTCTCTTTTCCCATCTACACCACCAGGTAAACCATGAAAACTGATACTGCTACCAAAAACACTTAAGAAGTTCCACATGTCATGAAGCTCAGAAGATGTTTTAATACATGGTAAGCATCCATGATGCACTGATTAGGAAACAGGGATTGAGTGCATCCTTTGTGTGTTGTCTTGGAAATATGAAATAGTAATTTAACAGGCTTGCTTCACTTAAAAGGCACCCTACCATGTTAAGATGCAAATGGTAACAGCTACTAAAGCTATTCCAGGTTTGACTGCTTCAGGTCATTTTTAGACCTGTGTAACTTGGGGTTGGTTGCAAGTAACAGCTCACAAAAGGTCATAAATATCCACCTAGATCAAGGCAAATTCCATTACTTCAGGGAAACAGGAGTGAATTACTAACTCCAAGCAGACCATGTTTAATACATCTGCATACAGGAAGATTAACTGAAAAGCCTCTTTACGCTGAAAATCAGTTCTCCCTTTCTCAATACCTGGCTCATGTGGAGACAGCGAGGTTACAGCTTTGCATGCCCAATAGCACCAAGCTATCAACTTCAGAACAGTCATTAAACCAGAGGCATATTTCCCATCGAGTGTCCATGCCAGTGGCTAAAGTTTTATGTTTATATAGTAAACAACCAAGATAAATATTTACAAAGAGCTTATCCTGCTAAGAAATCATGTTTTTCTAACACTGATCCTTTCATTCCAACACTTCTTGCCTTCCTAATGTCCTCCCCTCATCCCCTCTGACTTCTAGTGGATTCTCCAAATCTATAAAACGTTAGCAGAGAACTTCAGACTGGACCCTCAGAATTTTTTTCTGATTTAGATCTTCTACCTTGGAACTCTAGATGAGGCAACACAAAACTCATGTTCATCCTACCCCTCCTTCCATGCTCTTGAATGCTAAACAATTTCTAGGAGGAAAGGGAGGTTGATTGAGGGAGAGCCCATGGCAAAGATGTGGAAAAGGTGTCCCCCTTCAATGTTAAGCTCATTCAGGACAGTTCTGCTTCTAGTGTGAAGAAGTAGAGATTCAGATTTGAGTTCAAGTCTATTTTCTACTACCTAGTAATTTGATGACTTGGGACAGGTTACACATGCTCTGTAGGCTTCAGCTTCTTACACTGTAAAAAGAGATCATATCTATATCAGGGTTGTAGTGATATTTAAATAAGGCAACATCACAGCACCTAATATGTAATGTGAAATCAACATTGCTCAGTGAATGTTGACTTCTTTCTTTTGGCTTCCAATACGTATATAAATTTTTATTGTATTGTTTTGTAATACAAATTAGTATAAAATATTTATAACATTTCACCAATTAATTTGTGCTATTCTATTTTAAGAAAATAATCCAAAATAGATAAATAAAAGCTTAAAAAAACTCATACAGAAAATGTTCATTACAACACTATATATATTGGGGGAAATATGAAATTTTCTAAATGCCCAAAGGAGGTGACTGAGTAAATGTTGAGCCACTCACAGAGTTGAGTGTTATATAGTCATTATTCTTTGTGTATAGTCATTTTTATAGAAAAAAATTATTTTGTGAAGAAATGTTATTAAAATATTAAAATGGAACATGTTTATATTATTTGGTCAAAAATTCAGATACAATACTTTACATAGATTAAGTCAATAATATAAAATATATATGTATATTATACATATATTGGATAATATGTATATACATATATGTATATTATCCAATACACGTATATATATAAGATATATACATACAATATAGATACATACATATATGTGGATGTACATATGTACAATTTAAATTCATTCTGAATAATATGCCCATAATATCTATATGCATATAAAGAGTGCACATGTGTGTATATGTATATGTTTATGTGTGTATAGAGATAATATATATTGGGAATAAGAATTTTCATTGGGCATTAAGTGCAAGGCAGTGAGTTAAGTGTTTTAAAAGCATTGTGTAACATTATCATGTAAAAACTATGGGTTATATTCTATTATCTCTTTATCTCTACTTTACAAATAAAGAAACAGTCTTAAAGAAGTAAAATCATCCAAGAATGTTGTCAAAAGTCCTAGAGCTGAAAAATGGGGCAGACTTGGGACTGGAAATCACGTCTGTGTGATTTAACTTTTATGCACACAACCCCTGAGTCTGCAGGCTCAATGGGCATTTATTGAAGCTAAAGTGTGTCCAGCATAAAGTTAGGAGTTTTCAGGCACACTGCCTCATTTAAGATCATAACTTAACTCTTTTGTTTAAAGGTAGCTATAGGAATTCACAGAATTTGTGTTCTAAATGTAATAATGCTTTAACTCCTGTTTCTGACCCTGAGCATTTTCTGAGCTACTGACCATAACCTGCTTCTTCTGTGTCTGATTTCAGTGCTTGACTTTAGTCACTAATTTCTGTCTCCTGAATTGTCATCAAAAGAGTTAACTACTAATATTTATAATATTCGGCTTTTAGCCTATATGAATATATATGTATGTATGTGTATGTGTGTGTGTGTGTATATATATGTGTATATATATATATATATACACACACACATATACTGTACATACACTTTACACGTCTCCTATTTCTGGTATTTCATTTTACAGAACAATGGGCCAAGGAAGCAAAAGCCTACATTAAAATACTATTCTCAATACTTTTAATTGTGATTTTGGGGCAGTTCACTCTGATTCTCTGTTTCCATATCCGTAATAATATCTACCTCAAACATTTAGTTTTGTAAAGGTTAAACAAATAATAATGTATGTAAATGTCCCAAGAATCATTTCTGGCACATTGTAAGCACAAATCAAGTTAGTTTTCCTTCTTTGATTGATCTCTATTAAGTTAATAAATATATAAGACACTTAGCACCTGACACATTCTAAGCACATTGCAAGTTATTTTTATTATTACATGTTTTACCTTCATGTGTCCTTCAGTTCTCCCCTCTTTTCCCTCATATAGACAGCCATATTATTTGGGGTGATTTGAACAATATGTTTCACACAATTAAAATTTATAAATATCTTTTAATCAGAGCTGAAATCTTTTCTTTGTTAAATAGTTTCAAATACCTGTCTGCCCTCTGCCTCAGTCGCCTCACTGCAGACTCAATAACTGTGCAGGAGAAGGAGTATGAATGACCTCCCTGTTTACTAACCACAAATCTGCTGACATGAGAAGGCAATTTGAGAATAATGAACATTCCTTCAAAGTACACACGGAAACTACTGTAAATTCTTCCCCTTAAGTTTACTCAGCTATCAAACAGAACAGGAGGTTCTCATCTTATCTTCTGGAAATTGCTGCCAAATGGATATATTGATTTAGTTGGCCACTTAATGGGCTGGATGTCTATTATATTTTACTACATTGGTAAATGGGGTTTACTTAATCCCATTCTCAGTTTAAAAGGTTTCAGCATTGATAAAATCTGCAAAGACAGATGTGCAATAAATTGTGCTGTTTTAATGGAATTACTACAGAGAACAAAATGCCAAAGAAAGTTGCTTACCTCAAAGTGTAAATCGCCTAAGGATTTCTCTACTTCAGATATATTTTGGAAGAAAGGCTGTTGACAAGTTGAATTATTTAACCCTTGTAAATACAGTTTAGCTTTTGAAAAATTATTTTTCTCATGTCAAAGTCATTTGCTCACAAGCAAGAGAAAAAGCAAGATTGGAAAATTATATCATCTATTGTATTGATTGACTCAGCAAATTGGCATAATGCAAGCAAGGTCAAATTTAATTTTATATCCAAGACCCACATCACCTCTCTCCATGGTAAGCAAGCTATGCACATTGTTAAATATATATATATATATATATATATATATATATATATATATATATATTTGCCTCAAACTGCCCCTTCCTGCTTGCTTGAGATTTAACAATCACTAGTTTACTGCATATATGCCTCCAGTGTTAAATGGCTATTTTATATCTAATTGTTTCACTTATACATTCCTCAGCATATTTCTTATTCTATAAGCCTCCTAGGAATGATTAAATTCTATTACTCATTTGGCCTCCACAGAGATTGCAACCAACATAATAGTTACCAGATATACATGAGCAATGTTTGTCTCTCCAAAAGACTAATTCATGCTCATAGTGATCTCAGAAAAAATGTAAAAGTCTAGAAGAGAATTTTGAAGGAGTAAAGAAAATATACAAATCAATCAAAATTGACCATTGTCTTCATTTGGTAAATTTCCATGAGATCATGTTGTGTATCCAACTTTGTCTTTTACTTTGACTCACATTATATCATAAGAGTTCAAGAGAACTCTTTTAAACATCATTTTTGTGGCTGCATAATAATATTTTTCATGAATACATAATTATATTTTTGGATATCTACTTTTTTTTTTTTTTTTGTGGTACGCGGGCCTCTCACTGTTGTGGCCTCTCCCTTTGCGGAGCACAGGCTCCGGACGTGCAGGCTCAGCGACCATGGCTCACGGGCCTAGCTGCTCCATGGCATGTGGGATCTTCCCGGACCGGGCACGAACCCGTGTCCCCTGCATCGGCAGGCGGACTCTCAACCACTGCGCCAACAGGGAAGCCCGGATATCTACTTTTAAGAAATATTTTTCTTTCAGTTTTACTGAGATACAATTCACATACAACACTGTATAATTTAAGGTATAGAACATAATAACTTGGCATGTGTACATATTGAG